>NC_034192.2:40484689-40784689 GCF_002021735.2 Oncorhynchus kisutch
GCTCAGTTTGAAAGTGAACTCAGTTTCAAAAGAGTTTGAACAAAGTTTGAACAGAGTTGGTTGTGTGTGCTCAGGGGGTCCTATGAAGTCAGCCTCTCTAAACAGGACGTAAATCAAGCCTTTCAGCAGACCAGTCCTCATCACCAAATATGCACGAATTACACAATGTAAACACGCCAGCCGGCGAGGGCAGAGCTAGTATTGGAGTTGCGTTCTCTTTTTGGCTATTATCAAAAACAACTCCAGCTGACATTTCCCGTCAAACAAAATGGACAGGAGCTCTCTAAATACAGGTGAAAAGCACACAGGACGTTGAAGAGAGCACTGGCGCACTACTATCTCCGACAGCTTGCCGTCAACCTGTGGGTCATTCCGTCTTGTTTGTCACACAGCTTCTTCCGGCTCCTCCCGAGTGTCCTCATGGTGTAGCCCATCATTGTCAAGTCCATTCACGTGTCCGTCCGGCCGTATCGTTGAACAGTTTCCTCTAATCCCAGCGCTGACACCACTGCCCACGGCTGACATCTCCAGTTGGGAGGCTGAGGGTGCTGAAAGGGAACCATACTGCTTGGCTTGTTTGTCAAGGCAGAAGCAACGGAGCAGTTCTGAGCTGCCAATCAAAGTGATGTCACCAGCCGCATAGCATTTCCTTCAGACATCATCTGACACCAGGGACGATCAGACAGTGGTCCAACACCCGTGCATGTACATCTCCAAGCTTCTTATTGCATTGTTACCTATTTCTGCTCGTCACATTGAGTTATTTACACAGCGAACGGGATTTTGGTTGTGTAAAAGTGTGCTGTGTTAGTTTGTGTGTGTCTGTGTCTGTGAAATGCTTGAGAGCCCTTAGATCTTTTATAAAACACACAAGCCGATTGTTAAGGGGAAAAGCATGTCGACACTTTACGACCAGGACAGGGGTCTCAGACAAACTCATCCGCAACTTACAACCCACGGCAACAAACAGCCATTACGGAGACCCAGTGGAACCAATCAGAGCCTTAGCAACGGGACCAATAAGAGTGCAGATGACAGGCCATCAGTGCCAAACCACTGAGTCAACAGCAAATGATGAATGGAGGAAAAGAAAGAGGGAATAAAGAGGAACAGAGAGAAATACCCCAGGTGATGCAGGACAATGGAAAGGTGAACTTTGGAAGTTGAGGCCAGAAGTGTGTCATTTCACCATCTAATACCAACTAGAGCAACCCTTAGTTTTGTAGTTCACCAGGGAAGAGAGATATTATTCACTTTCAGAGAGTAGAGTTCAGTGAAATACAATTTGCCAACGACAGTATCTAAACAATGATGGGTTAACACCTCTGCGTTATCTACCCACACACATCCTCATACCATTCATGAAGTGAAGCCTGAACCATTTAAAAGGAACACTACCTATCGCCAGCTACTGCACAATGTGGGGGATAGAAGACAGAACCCAATAAGAAAACCACAGTCAATCAGAGAGGCTAAACCGCCTACTTTACACACATGGGCTTATATTGCTTGAATCTTAATTGTTCATGCAGTGTGTTCATGCCAGCAGAGAAATCAATTGCCATGGCAGAAAATAGAAGAAAAAGGGGTGAAGACGGAGAAAAGAGTGACAGAACGGAGAGGGAGAATGCTTGGGGCACCAAGACGGAGGTGAGCGAAAGAGAGAAAGTGAGAGAAATGGCGACAGAGAGAGAAAGAGAGAGAGACATTGGAAAGAATCAACAACAACAAAACAGAGCAAACTAGAATGCTATTTGGCCCTAAACAGAGAGTACACAGTGTCAGAATACCTGACCACTGTGACTGACCCAAAATTAAGGAAAGCTTGGACTATGTACAGACTCAGTGAGCATAGCCTTGGGATTGAGAAAGGCTGCCGCAGGCAGACATGGCTATGTGCACACTGCCCACAAAATGGGGTGGAAACTGAGCTGCACTTCCTAACCTCCTGCCCAATGTATGCCCATATTAGAGACACATATTTCCCTCAGATTACACAGACCCACAAAGAATTTGAAAACAAACCTAATGTTGGTAAATTCCCATATCCATTGGGTGAAATACCACAGTGTGCAATCACAGCAGCAAGATTTGTGACCTGTTGCCACAAGAAAAGGGCAACCAGTGAAGAACAAACTCCATTGTATTTTAATTTTTTGACCCTTTTGTACTTTAACTACAGTATTTGCAGATCATTACAACACTGTATATAGACATATGACGTTTGACATGTCTTTATTCTTTTGGAACTTTTGGAAGTGTAATGTTTACTGTCATTTTGTATTGTTTATTTCACTTTGGTTTATTATCTATTTCACTTGCTTTGGCAATGTAAACATGTTTCCCATGCCAATAAAGCCCCTTAAATTGAAATTGAATTAAGAGAGAGAGAAGGGAGAATCGCAAGAGACGACCACAGTGAGAAACAGAGCGAGGGACAGAAAACAAGTGAGAGAGAGAAAGGGAGAATCATGAAGCGGAGGAGAAGGCATAGACAGACAGACCAAACGAGTGTGAGACAGACACAGAAAAATAATTGGTGAGACAGAGAGCAAGAGAGACAAGAAGAGAGCTGAGAGACGGCGCTGGCAGTCTGGTGGGGAGAAGGCTGCTCCCGGATGATGGGGTCAGGGTTCACATCTTGTGGTTTGTCAGAGCTCAGAACCAATTGACCCTGCCGGGGACCGCGGATGCTGGATGGTCAATACAAAGCAGACCCAGAGTGCTGCGGTTGCCTGAGTGGACTCTTTTCACCCCATCCCACCCATCCCTCTCTTCTGAGCCTGGAGACCACATTCCCATAACAACTGCAGAGGGGCCGTTCACATACATCTGCCATGCTGATGACAGGGGACAGTAGTGTCAGAGGGACATGTGTCATGCTGATGACAGGGGACAGTAGTGTCAGAGGGACAGGTGTCAATGGGAAACAATTTACCATGACAGGGGTTTTACTGTCATACTGTCACTACGTAGGGATGGAAGGAGGGACATACTTTTACATGGCAGTTACAGTGTACGATTAAAGCTTTCTCTGGTACATTTATGTTCAATCTCAACAAATCCTTCATTGATTTTGGCAATCCTAATAACGAGGAAAATAACACCTGTTGAATAGAATGGAAAGGAATAGAACAAGAGAGAAGATGAGACGGGTGTTGCTGACTGTAGTTTAGTCAGTGCTTACAGCAGAGGAAACAGTAAGACAGAGTGAGCTACAGCTAGCCTAGTGGCTAGAGCGTTGGGCCAGTAACCGAAATGGTTGCTAGATCAAGTCCCGAGCTGACAAGGTATACATCTGTCATTCTGCCCCTGAACAAGGCGGTTAACCCACTGTTCCTAGGCCGTCATTGTAAATGAGAACTTGTTCTTAACTGGCTTGCCTGGTTAAAATGAACACATCAGTTACATGGTTGACAGACTGTAACAGTGGTTGCCTGGGATAGCTCTCTATACCATTTCCCTCTCCTGTAGTGGCAATCAGTCAGCAGGCACCCTTAGAGGTTAGATCTTTCCATCACTGTACAACCGCAGAGAGCATCGTGGGAAAACGCCATGACAGGAAATGAGGAGAGAGGGGTCTTATGACCTAAAAATAACCTAGCTTAGACCCTTGAACGTTCTGAAAAAGGAGGCTCTTTCTATTTCCAAGAACACTCACGAGCCTAGGAAATGACTCAAAATTGATGAATGGCAATTTGCTGTTGTTTAGGATCTTTGCTGATAAGTTACACATTTTTCTCCTTACTTGGTGTGTCAGAATAGAAGCTTGACAAACACTGTCAGAGAGAAAGCGAGAGCGTGTGTGTGTATGACCTTTTACAACCCGCTATTGCATACACACCCATATACCCTTCACCCCCTGACCTGATGGTCGGTTCACACTGAACCAACAGAGCAGGGCTTTCTCCTTCAACAACACCAAGACTGTACCATCTATACCAGAGATGGGCAACTGGTGGCCCCTTTTGTAGAATAGTAGAACACACAGGGTGCAATTTGGAAATGTGGTTGTGCATCAGCAGTTTTTCTCCTGTTCTCACTCAATTAGCCCACGTCAGCTAACATTTTTTAAGATAGCTGGCAGGACTAACTTAACTATCTAAACTTGTAGTAATCATGATCGAATTACCGACCGGGGGCCCCATTTATTTTGTTAGTCACTCTTACTCAGATATCATATTAAAAACTGCAAACATTTCTCTCCACACTATGGCAAAATGTGTAGAATTGCTGGAAAATAGCTATAAAACTGTGGCCCATCCCTGTGTGTTTGTGTGTGTATTAGCGAATGTGTCAGAACACATTAGGGAGTATGTTTATGTATTCACAGTATGAGTGTGTGTATAATGGTATACTGTACTGTGTATGCACGTGAGCTTGTGCGGCAATGTAAACATAGTGTGTGTTTGTGTCTCTGTAGGTGGGCTCGCCTCTGTCCACTACAGGGGCCCCATCTCCCTCTCTTTCCATCTGGCCTCCCTGCAATTATTAATCTCACTAATGGACCGGTACTTGCGTTCCCACAAGGTAGCTAGTTGTACCCCCTTTCCTCTCCTCCCCGTCCCCCTTTCCTTCCCAGTAGTTAGTATAGCGAATAAAGAACGACTGGTGTTCCTCTTCCCAGGTCAATATATCCACTTCCTTCTGACAGCTCTATCCTGTGCTTCTCTCTCTGTTTCTCTCTCTATATACAGTATAGGTAGATTTTCTCCGTGGATATTTTCTTCTTTCTCTTTTTCATAGAGAAGGGTGTGTGAGGGAGATTTCTTGCCTTGTCTTATAGTCTTCATTCAGCTAACTACACACATTCCTGCCCCCCTTAAATGAAAGATGAGTTAACTCCTCTTCTTTCTCTCACTCTTTCACTTTAATGACAGTTGTAAAACGCTTGGAGAACGCTCTAACAACGCTGCAGTAACACTGCTGACCCTGTGAGGGTTAAGTGGCGTACTGCAGTTAGGCTGGTTCCCCCCGCAAGGTCTGTGCCCTGGTTATTTTAACTTCCTTCTCAACCCTATCCTGTTGCCCTCAAATTCAAGAGGAAGCCTAACCAGCTGATTTCCAGTTAACATGATAATATCTCTATGTCATGCTGGGTTGAGAGCCTCTATGTCAAATGTCAATTTGCAGCGGGTAGGAAGGAGTCAGGCGCAGGACACAGAACTGAGTAAATAACGTAATTTACTCGAATAAACAAAATAAATTCCACGCAGGGAAAATACTCCAGCTCACAGAAAATAGCAAACACTTCACAACGAACAAACACACACAAAACCATGTGGGAACCAGAGGGTTAAATAGGGAATAAATAATAATGTAATGGAAACCAGGTGTGTACAATAAAGACAAAGAACACACTTGTGCACTTTTGATATGCTTCCTTTGAATACTTTCCCGAACTTTAGGCTATTATAAGGGCTATGATTACTGATGGATTGGTGCATGTATTTGTCTTTCATATACACTTGTGTTGGCTCTGACAGCACCTGCAGACATTGAGTCCAGAGGCCGGGTGTCCAAGCTTCTGCATATGGAAAAGGCAACTAAAGTGAGTGAGCCCAACAGGACACACATCAGAGTTGGACTGAGTCAAGTTCCTGCAGATCACCTGAACTGCCTAGATTGGTTAGTGAAGGAGGCTAGAGACAAGGTGCTATCAATGTCTCCCACACTTATTTACTGCCAATCACTAAAGGCATTAGGAAAGGTGCAAGCAATTTGCATATTTTCAGAGATTAACAAGTACATAATACATATTTGAATAATCTCTTTTCAAACCATAAAAGACAGAAAATAGTGCCCTAGGGTAGGGGGGAGTTGGGCTCTGGTCTGGATTTAAGGTTTATCATGACGTGATAATCTCAGTCTCCCCAGACAGAGTTAGGATTTTCTTATTTTCTTGTTGAGGACATACATTTTCCAGTGGGTTAAATGAAGCAAGGTGAAGGTCAATAACTAGGCCCACCTATCTGCTAGGTCATTTAAATATTTTGTTTAAATTCTTTGCAGCCAACATTAAATACAACCCATCCTCCTCTTAGTAGACTCCAGTCTCGCGTTGCCATACCTCCAAAATCACATTGTCACTGGAGAATTTTATATCGCAAAAACACTTTGTTTGTCTATTACTTGGCAAGAGCCCTCATCCATACACCCGTTGAAGGGGGTGGTACGTGATATGTTCGTCACTGTTTTCCGACCGGGTAGGACACATTTTGTGTAAAGTTGTTCTGTTCTGCTAGCTAGTTTGAAGAAAAGGTGGAGGAAATGCTTCTGTTTAGTCAGAATGTGTTCTATGAAGACATTACAACTCCTCTGCATGAAAACTCTACTAAAGAAAACAGATGTTTCGGTGGGTCTACCTACAGGCCATGGTAAAAGTTTAGTGTTGCAGACAGTCTGCGATTTATTCAAATTAGAGAAATCGATGGTAATATTTGTTCCTCCTCTGATGTCAGTAATCAAGGATCAGGTTTGTGTGCTGATCTCACAAGGAATCACTGCCACATAAGCGGGTTAAAGTGAGATGGAGGACGAGAAAATTGCCAACGGTGTTCGAGACTTCTGAAACTTTTGTTGGCTCAGAGAAATGGCAATGACTACGTCAAACGTCATTCTTCCGCAAGCGTCTCATTGGAATGGCTGTCGATGAGGTCAACACCGTGGTTCAATTGGGAGATATGTGTGTTGCTAAAATGTATTTTGAGCATAATTTTGGCTAAGTTGACTAAAACTGTCAGAGAGATATTGGGGTGGGGGGGGGTGTTGGTACGGCTATGTGGGGAGGAGGGGAGAGGGGGGGGGGGTTTATTGCCATGTGTGTACATGTTAATTGACCTTCTATATGATTAGATATGCCCTGGTATTATCTGACTTGTAAAACAAGTGTCTGATGCATGAAACCTGCTAATTCTTTGATCAGTTGTGTTTGTGTTTTAGTATACTGTATATCACTTTTAAAAAATGATGTTGGACCTTATCTTAAAATTAGACTTCTTTAAATTAACACAAAGGCCACGCTCTTCCTTCAACGTGACAATGTTGTCATTGAACCAGTATTGCACTTGTTTTTGTCCCATTCCCTATAAAAGGGGAAAGGCACAGGGGAAAAGAGGCTGCTTTTCCGGAAGTGGTG
This sequence comes from Oncorhynchus kisutch, assembly GCF_002021735.2. Taxonomy (NCBI): domain Eukaryota; kingdom Metazoa; phylum Chordata; class Actinopteri; order Salmoniformes; family Salmonidae; genus Oncorhynchus; species Oncorhynchus kisutch. The sequence goes on from NC_034192.2 coordinate 40,491,828, forward strand.
TGGAATGGTTGGCGAGCTGCGGTCACTCCTACCCAGTCCAGATCCTGTATTGGCCGTCACAGCTACAGCTTCCAAGGCTACAAGGAAGAACATAATGAAGCACCTGGAGAGCACCGGGTTGAGGTGATGTAAAGTCCTGACAGGGACAACATCAAACTGGCAGTGAAGAAGGTGTCGTCTGACCCTGTAGAGACGTTTTCATGGTTGCTCACAGAGTTGAAGTCATAAGGGGCCTGAGACCCCAAGGACTGTCGTATACTGTAAAATAATTGAAGACTGTGCTTTGCTGTATAACCAGGTTTTTCAGCATTTCCTTGGGGAGAAGTGTGTGCATCCAACGGGAGCAGAGGGCAGACTGGAAAAAAAGGCTTTTCAACATGTACCACTCAGAGACACCGAGCACATAAAACTGCACATGATCGCAGCCTTGAAAGATGAGTTATTTCATCTCAGAGTTGTGATGGCTACTTCAGCACTGGGAAAGAGGGTAGACTTGAAGAGTGACCGTCATGTAGTCAACTATGGGCCACCTCAAGACCTTGAGTCCTACATGCAGGCATATGGAAGAGCAGGGGGGGATGGCACAAGCTCACACTCACTTATCCTGTATCATGGAAGACAGCTTGTTGGAGTTTCAGATAAGATGACACCGTATGTCAAACTGTACCAGCTGCACGTGGATGAAACTATTACAGCTCTTTGATGATGAGGTCACACAATCAATATCACCCAAACGTGACTTCTGTGACAATTGTGCTACCTCATGCAACTGCAAGGACATATGTGAGGGCAATTCAAGCCCTTTTGAGAGGCATGCAGGGCAGCTATTACAATCAAGACATAGGCTGGTCAATGACGGTCATAGGCAATACCTGAGAGATAAATTACATTACCTTGTGGCGCACACAGGTGTTCATGGGAGTTTTTTGTTTATTGCACATCAGCCAATGAGTATAACCCTTACAAAATCGTCAACATTCTGACGCGCCCTTACCTTTCGCAATTGAGGAATTTTTTTCTGCTCTGCCCATTACCGACATCAGACATGCAATAGTCCTACTGTCTATCATCCCTGAGGTTTTAGGGAATGATTAACTCAGCTATAACAGTTGTTACTGCTCTAACATGGTGTACAGGTTTTAGGGAATGATTAACTCAGCTATAACAGTTGTTACTGCTCTAACATGGTGTACAGGTTTTAGGGAATGATTAACTCAGCTATAACAGTTGTTACTGCTCTAACATGGTGTACAGGTTTTAGGGAATGATTAACTCAGCTATAACAGTTGTTACTGCTCTAACATGGTGTACAGGTTTTAGGGAATGATTAACTCAGCTATAACAGTTGTTACTGCTCTAACATGGTGTACAGGTTTTAGGGAATGATTAACTCAGCTATAACAGTTGTTACTGCTCTAACATGGTGTACAGGTTTTAGGGAATGATTAACTCAGCTATAACAGTTGTTACTGCTCTAACATGGTGTACAGGTTTTAGGGAATGATTAACTCAGCTATAACAGTTGTTACTGCTCTAACATGGTGTACAGGTTTTAGGGAATGATTAACTCAGCTATAACAGTTGTTACTGCTCTAACATGGTGTACAGGTTTTAGGGAATGATTAACTCAGCTATAACAGTTGTTACTGCTCTAACATGGTGTACAGGTTTTAGGGAATGATTAACTCAGCTATAACAGTTGTTACTGCTCTAACATGGTGTACAGGTTTTAGGGAATGATTAACTCAGCTATAACAGTTGTTAATGCTCTAACATGGTGTACAGGTTTTAGGGAATGATTAACTCAGCTATAACAGTTGTTAATGCTCTAACATGGTGTACATGGCCTGGCCACTGTCAAGAGAGAATTTTGCATTTTTAAAGCCAATTTCCAGCAATTCTACACATAATGCCATGGGCCAGCTAATTTATTTCTCTGTCGTTTAATAGCTAATCTCATGCTATTCAAAAAAAATTATCCATGGCTTATGACCTGTTCATATGCTATCTGGGGAGGGGGCTGTGGGGGTGTGTGGTACACCAGTGGTGTGTGTGTGGGGGTTGGGGGGACAGTACACATCATACCCTAGTGAGAGGCCACTGGACTGGTTTAAAGCTTCAACTTGATCCCAACCAGTCTTGTTCTAGTTATAAGGACAGCCAATGTGAGTCTTGGGGAAATAGTTACATATGAAACCTAGAGTATTGAGCCTATAAGAAAAGTAAACATTGAGATGACACTGTAGATGGAGTAAAACATGAATTAAATTAATACAGAGTCTGATATACACACTCCACTTTAGCAGTGTATACGCACACAAGTAAGCACACACACAGACACACACACACAAGCACGCACATATTTCTCAGACAGTCTTTGATGCTCTTTCAAGGGCGAGGGGACAGGGGAGTCATTGTTTCCGTGGGAACCCACATTTGACAGACAGGACACTCAATGGTCGAGACGGCAACCAGAGCTCAGAGAGATGCTTATCTCTATGAACCAATCAGTGCTTTATTGGGGAGTATCAGTATGCCAGGACCTCTTGGAAAGGCTCAACTCCCTCCCTCTTTCCCCCCCCCCCGCCCCCCCTGTTTAGTCTCCCATAGGTAAAGATCTTTAAAAAAAAATGCAAACCTCTACTTACAGTGTTAAGCGGCAACTTCACCCCCCCCCCCCCGCTCTTTCTCTCTATCCCTCCCCCATCTGAGACCAAGGTGAGGGTGCTCAAATAACAGTTACCTTTGGTGAATGGGGGGGGAATTGTGTAATACAGGGGGCTTCCTTCCCCTTTTCTCTCCTCCCCCTCTCCTCCCTCAGCCACGCCCTTGTCCAGGAAGTTTCTGGTGTTGACATGACACAAAGCGTTCATTTAAGACGGAGGCCAGGTCTGGAGGGCCACTTAAATAGCAACCTATTTAACCAGCTCCACCTTGGACAAGAAGAGCGGGAGGAACTGTACACAATGGTGACATTTTGATTTGGACGAGGGTGGAATTCATAAGTCACTAAACGGAACAGACTGAAATAGGGAGGGACTATCTGATCTTTCCCATAAGAAGCGTTTTGTAAAACTTTATGTACAGCCTTCACATAGGGATTCAAGAGAAACAAGTGTGTGGTGGTGGTGTCGTTATTACTACAGCCGTGGCCAAAAGTTTTGAGAATGACAAATATTAATTTTCGCAAAGTCTGCTGCCTCAGTTTGTATGATGGCAATTTGCATATACTCCAGAATGTTATGAAGAGTGATCAGATGAATTGCAATTCATTTCAAAGTCCCTCTTTGCCATGCAAATGAACTGAATCCCCCAAAAACATTTTCACTGCATTTCAACCCTGCAACAAAAGGACCAGCTGACATCATGTCAGTGATTCTCTCATTAACACAGGTGTGAGTGTTGACGAGGACAAGGCTGGAGATCACTCTGTCATGCTGATTGAATTCGAATAACAGACTGGAAGCTTCAAAAGGAGGGTGGTGCTTGGAATCATTGTTCTTCCTCTGTCAACCATGGTTACCTGCAAGGAAACACGTGCCGTCATCATTGCATTGCACAAAAAGTAATTCATAGGCAAGGATATTGCTGCCAGTAAGATTGTACCTAAATCAACCATTTATCGGATCATCAAGAACTTCAAGGAGAGCGGTTCAATTGTTGTGAAGAAGGCTTCAGGGCGCCAAAGAAAGTCCAGCAAGCACCAGGACCATCTCCTAAAGTTGATTCAGCTGCGGGATCGAGGCACCACCAGTACAGAGCTTGCTCAGGAATGGCAGCAGTGCATCTGCACACACAGTGAGGTGAAGACTTTTGGAGGATGGCCTGGTGTCAAGAAGGGCAGCAAAGAAGCCACTTCTCTCCAGGAAAAACATCAGGGAGACTGATATTCTGCAAAAGGTACAGGGATTGGACTGCTGAGGACTGGGGAAAAGTCATTTTTTCTGATGAATCCCTCTTCCGATTGTTTGGGGCATCAGGAAAAAAGCTTGTCCGGAGAAGACAAGGTGAGCGCTACCATCAGTCCTGTGTCATGCCAACAGCAAAGCATCCTGAGACCATTCATGTGTGGGGTTGCTTCTCAGCCAAGGGAGTGGGCTCACTCACAATTTTTCCTAAGAACACAGCCATGAATAAAGAATGGTACCAACACATCCTCCGAGAGCAACTTCTCCCAACCATCCAGGAACAGTTTGGTGACAAACAATGCCTTTTCCAGCATGATGGAGCACCTTGCCATAAGGCAAAAGTGATAACTAAGTGGCCCGGGGAACAAAACATTGATATGTTGGGTCCATGGCCAGGAAACTCCCCAGACCTTAATCCCATTGAGAACTTGTGGTCAATCCTCAAGAGGTGGGTGGACAAACAAAAACACACAAATTCTGACAAACTCCAAGCATTGATTATGCAAGAATGGGCTGCCATCAGTCAGGATGTGGCCCAGAAGTTAATTGACAGCATGCCAGGGCGGATTGCAGAGGTCTTGAAAAAGAAGGGTCAACACTGCAAATATTGACTATTTGCATCAACTTCATGTAATTGTCAATAAAACCCTTTGACACTTATGAAATGCTTTTAATTATACTTCAGCATTCCATAGTAACATCTGACAAAAATATCTAAAGACACTGAAGCAGCAAACTTTGTGAAAATGTATATTGTGTCATTCTCAAAACTTTTGGCCAAGACTGTAGTCTAATGAATGCAATTTCAGTTATCAAGACAGTCCAGACTATTCCAGCCTGCTCTGACTGTAGTTGCTATGGTGAGCTCTATAAAAAAACATTCCGTTATTATGTACCTTGACTCCCTCGAAAACACAGATGTATCACAAACAAGCACACACACACGCACAGCCAATAACACAGTCATTCCATAATGGGTTTACTATAAAACACAATGAGAGAAAGAGAGAGGTAGATGGAGGAGCAGGGTCTCAGAGCCAGTAGAGTAGTGTGGGTTGTGTTTCTACATATAGAGTGTGTCTGAGGAACCCAAGGGGTCTGGCCTGTGGAGCTGTGCTTACACACACACACGGAGTAATGAGGTCCCAAGAGCTGGCTGGACACGCCACAAACACATAGGGTGCACACACGTGAACTCCCACCCACATGAACAACTCACACCCACATGAACAACACACACAAACACACACACGAACAACACACACACACACACGTGCATGCGCACCAGCACACACACACACACACACACACTCTCCAAAACGAGTAGACAAATGTGTTCCTCACATCCCCTCATAAACAGCTTTAACCCACACTAAACATGGCGCTGACCGTCTAAAAACTGTTATTAAAACTAAAACTAAAACACAACCAAGCATCCATCCCTGAGAGAGACTCAGTAATAAGGGCCGTCTTCTAGTCCAGACATGATCAAACATTTAGTCATCATCAAACGTCTGTGTCATGTTGAGCTAATAACAGTCATTTGTATTCGACCAAAGGTCAGCGACTTAGCGGTTAGCCACTTAGCTAGCAGGATCTGTTAAAACTGATAAGAACAGATTTGAGGTGGAACCAAAAAGAGGGTGGGGTGAGAGTAGCGCTGACCTTGACAAGAGACGGTGGCAAGGGGAACTGACTGAAGAGAAACACACTCTGCCATCCTCTGTTTCACAATAAGCAGGTCATTGCGGCTAAATTGTGATAGAACAGATAATGTGCGGGAAACAGGTGCTGCAGCACCAAATGAGACAGTATCTGGAAGACATGCACCGCAGCTGCTAAATTATGTTTTTGTATATATATTTATATATATATCTTCTTCTTCTTCGGTGTCCTTTATTAGGTAGTTGTTGTGGAATTGTTAGATATTACCGCACTGTCAGAACTAGAAGCACAAGCATTTCGCTACACTCACATTAACATCTGCTACCCATCTGTATGTGACCAATAAAATTTGATTTGTAGTGGTTTCTTTGAAGCAATTTGACAATGAAGTTCTGATTCAGTCTCCTCTGAACAGTTGATGTTGAGATGTGTCTGTTACTTGAACTCTGTGAAGCATTTATTTGGGCTACAATTTCTGAGGCTGGTAACTCTAATAAACTTATCCACTGCAGTAGAGGTAACTCTGGGTCTTCCATTCCTGTGGCGGTCCTCATGAGAGACAGTTTCATCATAGCTCTTGATGATACACTGAGTGGGAGAGCCGGTGCACAACTGAGCAAGAGGACAAGTACATTAGAGTGTCTAGTTTGAGAAACATACGCCTCACAAGTCCTCAACTGGCAGCTTCATTAAATAGTACCTGCAAAACACCAGTCTCAACGTCAACAGTGAAGAGGCAACTCCGGGATGCTTGCCTTCTAGGCAGAGTTCCTCTGTCCATTGTTCTTCTGCCATCTTAATATTTTATTTTTATTTGGACAGTCTGAGATATGGCATTTTCTTTGCATCTCTGCCTAGCAGGCCAGGATCCCGGAGTCGCTTCTTCACTGTTGACGTTGAGACTGGTGTTTTGCGGGTAATATTTAATGAAGCTGCCAGATGAGGACTTGTCAGGCGTCTGTTTCTCAAACTAGACACTAATGTACTTGTCCTCAGTTGTGCACCGGGGCCTCCCACTCCTCTTTCTATTCTGGTTAGAGCCAGTCTTACAGACTCCCATCTCTCCCTCTCTCGCTCCTTCTCACTTGTTCCCTATCATTCCCCTTTTTCTTTCTCGACCTCCCTGCTGCTCTCTTTACCCTTCTCTCCCTCCCCACCATAATGTCCCATTGTTCTTCTATCGCTCCTTTATATCTCTTTCCCCCCTCCCTCTCTCCCATTCATTTAGGGAGTTTTGGAAGAGCTGTTAGTGACTCAGACCTTATTACCCGGGCTCGTGATTGGCCGAGGTTTCATTAACATACCTGTCATCTCGCTGCTAAAGAGAAGAGAGCCATCACTCTCACCTCTAACACAGAGCAATCCAGTCATCTTGGAGCCTATATTAGCCCTCAGAAAACTTAGTGGATAGATTGCATCAGCGAGCCCAGAATATGAGGAAAAGAAACTCCATCTAAGGGAGTTGTATGAGTAGCAGTGGACTTCGAATTCGGCCATTTTGGGTCGAGGTATCGCTCAGTTACAAACGTAAGCAGGGGAATTGATTGGAGTAGTACACTTTGGAAACATAATACAGACAAAGGGATATGATTATTTAGAGTAACAAATCAATTTGTGATTGAGACAGACTGCTTGTTCACATGCATTGGGGGAGTGAGGTAGATATCTTTTTATATCACCACTATAAATCGTCTAAAATGTTTGACAGTTTCCCCCTTGATAGATGAATCCCGCTTGTAGAGACTGGTGGGTCTATGCTGCACCTGCTCTCGGCTGATGCCCACCTGATCTCAGCTGATGCCCAATTGTTTCACAATTGCTGTTACAATCAGCAAGTTGGCACTAAGCCACTGGAGGTGTCAATGAAGAAGCCATTTTGGCTCACCATGTCACTACATAGAGTACATAGAGTACTTGTTAAAGTTTAGCCATGTCGCTTTAGGTCAGTCATGATTGTACCGAAAGTCTCTTGTATTGTCCTTTTTGGCTCTGATGCAGGTAATCTAGGCTGGCTGGGCCAGGTAGATGAGGAAGGCATCAATTTTTCGAGTCAATGGGGTTATATGAGTGTGGGGTCCATGTTGGCTTCATTACACTGCATCTATAGACTGGCTCTAAGTCAACGGGGTTATATGAGTATGGCATCAATTTGGGCTCTTTTGCTCTAGTCTTTAGCCTAACTAGGCTGGCTTTGAGTCAGTAGGCAGGTTTCCATTGACACAGGTTTATTTGACAAAAGCAATGTCACAAAAAAATATTTGCGACATGGAACGGCAGATATAGAAGAAATGTTCCTAAAGATCGACAACATTTTCATTAGTTCGACAGGAGTGGATTTCTCTTTTTTTTTTTGCGACAAATTAAAATTCAAACAGTATTTTTCAAATAAATGATGATTGCCATATCATTTTGAAGTTATCACATAACTATAAAGCCCCACTCCACATTAAATTCTAAAAGCCTGGCCTCCCGGGTGGCGCAGTGGTCTAACGCACTGCATCGCAGTGCCACCGGAGACTCTAGGTTCGAGCCCAGGCTCTGTCACAGCCGGCTGCGACAGGGAGGTCCATGGGGCACCACACAATTGGCTTGGTTGGGTTGTGTTTCAGAGGCTCTCAACCTTTGTCTCTCCCGAGCCCATACAGGAGTTGTTGCGACAAGACAGTAACTACTAATAATTGGATACCATAAAAAGGGGGTTAAAAAAAAGCCTATGCTTGTTCAACTACAGTGCCTTGCAGAATAATTCATCCCTGTTTTTGTTTTTCCTATTTTGTTGCATTACAACCTCGAATGGATTTTTATTTGGATTTCATGTACACCTGTTCTGAAAGGCCCCAGAGCCTGCAACACCGAGAAGCAAGGGGCACCACCAAGACAGCGGCAGCATGAAGACCGAGGAGCCCTCCAAACAGGTCAGGGACAAAGTTGTGGAGATGTACAGATCAGGGTTTGGTTATAAAAAAAATATCTGAAACGTTGAGCATCAGACGGAACACCATTAAATTAATTATTAATGCCCTCCAGGCAAGGAGGGCATTAATCAGAAAGCCAACAGAGAGACCAAAGATAACCCTGAATGAGCTGCAAAGCTCCACAGTGGGGATTGGAGTATCTGTCCATAGGACCACTTTAAGCACAGAGCTGGGCTGTATGGAAGTGGCCAGAAAAAAAAGCCATTGCTTAAAGGTGTTTCCCAAAAGGCATGTGGGAGACTCCCCAAAGACATGGAAGAAGGTACTCTGGTCAGATGAGACTAAAATTGAGCTTTTGGGCCATCAAGGAAAACGCTATGTCTGCGCAAGCCCAACACCTCTCATCACCCGACATGCTGTGGGGAGGTTTTTCAGCGGCAGGGACTCGGAAACTGGTCAGAATTGAAGGATGGCGCTAAATACAGGGACATTCTTGAGGGAAACCGGTTTCAGTCTTCCAGAGATTTGAGACTGGGACGGAGGTTCACCTTCCAGCAGGACAATGACCCTAAGCATACTGCTAAAGCAACACGTGGTTTAAGGGGAAACTTTTCAATGTCTTGGAATGGCCTAGTCAAAGCCCAGACCTCAATCCAATTGAGAATCTGTGGTATGACTTAAAGATTGCTGTACACCAATGGAACCCATCCAACTTGGAGCTGGAGCAGTTTTGCCTTGAAGAATGTGCAAAAATCCCAGTGGCTAGATGTGCCAAGCGTATAGAGACATATCCCAAGAGACTTGCAGCTGTAATTGCTGCAAAAGGTGGCTCTACAAAAGTATGGACTTTGGGGGGGTGAATAGTTATGAACGCTCAAGTTCTGTTTTTTTGTCTTATTTCTTGTTTATTTCACAATAACAAATATCTTGCATCTTCAAAGTGGTAGGCATGTTGTGTAAATCAAATAATACAAACCCCCCAAAAATCAATTTTAATTCCAGGTTATAAGGCAACAAAATAGGAAAACCGCCAAGGGGGGTGAATACTTTCACAAGCCATTGTATAAAAATTATGTTTCTTTACAGGACAAGGATTGTCCTGACTTTCAAGATTGTCTGAATGGCTTCACCTTGCTTTTTCTGGTTGGCTGGCAAGTTTCACCATGTTCTGTACTAAGATGGCGGTTGACTGCTGTTGCAGTGTCGTAGCCTTTCGCGGTCTACCTGAGACATGAAACAGGTGTGAGGGCATACAGGCTGTTTATGCATGAGCAGTTTGCCTAAATGGGTAATGGAAACATTTCAACCACTACATATTTAAATCGACAGTGTAGCTTTTTGCGAAAAATCTTTGGTTTTTAGGTGTGACGTCATTACGTCCAGCTGTTTTGATCGGCACAAGGTCGTTAAATGGAAATGCACTCTAGCAGGAATATGTTGCATCCATCGAAAAAAAAGAAGACGTCACAATGAAATGGTAATGGAAACATAGCTAGTGAGGTAGCAAGCAATGGTGTCCATGTTGGCTGAGTTGCACTGTATCTAAGCTGGCGCAGAGTCAAATAGGTTGTATGAGCATGGGGATGACACGGGCTGAGTGCCCCTAACATGCGTTGATTACACACAGGAGACAGGGCGATATAATACCTCTGGCACAGGCTTGTTTAGACTCGTCTAAGATGTCACTGTCCCTCCCAGGACTAAAGAATCAAAGCACAGAACAGGATAACATAACTAAGCCTGTTACCAGTACCCGTGTCTTCATGGTTGGGGTGGTGCGTGTGTGTGTCTGACAGTGCGTCACAAATGCCATATTGTATAAGTGGGCGTCTAGCCCAGAATGCATTTCATGCTCACATGACTGAACATGACAGGTCCTCTTTGCTGATCGTGCCCATAATGACTACCTATACACAACCATGCGGTGCACCATTCAACAACACACACACAGTAGCACACACACAATATTCCCTACTAACTAAGAGAGTGTCAGTGTGGGGAAACAGCAGTAACTGGGCCTCACAAACCCAGAAGGTTGGAGAGAACGAACGAGAGAACGAGAGAGAGAGAGAGAACAGGAGAGAGAACAGGAGATGGAGCAGGAGATTGTGTGCGAGAGAGAGAGAGAACGAGCGAGAAAGCAAGAGGGGGAAAGAGCGACAGAAAGCTAGCAAGCAGGAGAAACCATGTTTTTCCTCAGTTACACAAAAGCTAACCATTTCCAGTTATGGATCAAGGCTCTTTGTGAGAGAGCGGATCACACAGGAGGATAACGAGGAAGTCTCGCCTCCTCTCACTCTAACAAGCTAACTCCTCTACGGTGTAGGAGGTGGTGGAGAGGAAAATAAGACAGTATTGGAAATAAGAGTGCTTTTATGGCAAAGAGACATAGCAAGGAAAACACTATGACATTTGTTTAGAGCAGCAGCTACAGTATGTACGCAAACAATAAATAAGTACTGTAAACCTTCCCAGATATCCACAAACACACATACAGCCAAACTATCCCAAAACTCCCAGAGTGCCATAAAAAGCCCAGCACAAGACAGACAAGTTGAGCCAACCTACAGCAATCTCTGAGTGCCATAGGCAATTATACACCCATCACTACCTCAGTCTGTCACTCCCTCAGACACTCATCCTTGACTCTCCTCTAAATGTCAGAGTGGAACAACAGTGTTCCAACAGCAGATGGCTAAAACAGTGAGGGGAACCAGGCGTAATTGTATCTCTGCACCACTGGTCTGATCCAGCCCATTCTCTACCCTGACAAAATCCATCGATTCTGTCACCACTGCAAAGATAAACCAAACAAACACTGATATGACAAGACAAAACTGATGTGGGGCCTGTAATCTCTTGTAGACAGAGGCACGTAACATAACTGGTGTCGTAGCATCCTTCAGACTGTGGGATGCAACGACTAATGAGGGACTTTGTTCTGGTGCGCAGATTTGTCACTGGTCATTTGTACAAATCACGATGTTGCAAGTGCTCAAATATCGGGGAAGGGACATTTGGCCCATAGACTTTCCCATAACTTGCAAAGAGGGAGAGAGAGAATGAGTGGGGGTAGAGCTCCTCGTTTTAACAAGTCTCCCTCATTACCTAATCGATTATCTGACACAATTACTTAAGTTTTTAGTTCTGGGTGTCCGAGTTTAGGATCCATGAAACATGTGTAGACAGAGGGTGACCGTGTGAGGAGTCTATCTGATCATATTCATTTGGTATCAGGCTGAATAGGATCGATGTATGTGTGTATATATATATATATATATATATATAGATATATATATATATGTGTATCATTTCTATAGTCTCTCATCCCCTTTACCAAACTGCAGACAACAGACACACCGTCCTACCGGCTCTCACAGTCTCACATCAGAATTAAACGTTCATCCATGTTTCTCAAATGTCAAATTTCAAAGTGTTTAAGGTTAAGTTAAGGCGTTAACTCTGCATGTTTAAGGTAGGGTTAAGTTCAGGCATTAACTACGAACGGTGAAGGCAAGGGCTAAGGCTTGGGATATGTTTAAAACAAAAATATGGTGAATTCGAATTTACAACATTTGCAATTGGAGGCAGATGCATGCCATCGGCCATCCCGCCCACAATGCCCGAGACAAACCTACTTGAAGCTAACAGCGCTCACTGCTGCCCCTAGTGGCTGGTTTCCATGTTATCTCCCAAAGTCCTCAAGACATGGATGAACGTCGAATACTGACTTGAATCATGGGTGACTTGGCTGCACCACACACTGGTACACATTTTGACTCAGTCTTCTGTATTTGTTCTAACTGTCATATGCATCATCCTTCATGCATGCCAACAGTGCTGTGGTTGGTGCTTGGAGCTGAAGGAGAGAGGAAGCCATTGCGTGTCAGTGATAGGAAGGAACACAGTTTCCAGAAAGAACTACTGGGAGAGTATGCCCTCTGGGGGGGGGGGGGGGGGGAAGAGAGAAAGAGAAAGAGAGAGAAAGAGAGAAAGAGAGAGAAATGATAGATTCTTCACATGCTGTCCTCCTGACTTTGCTGGCAGCAAGCCAGGGATAGTAGGCCTGCCATGTTGTAGGCTGGCAGTGTTCTAGACCACACACTGGACACCTCGTGCTTGGATGAGACACCTGCACCTTCACTAGTCACAGTGTTTAATCACAATATAGTAAAGAGATAGAGAATCACACAATCACCCATAAATAGACTTAGTTCCAGGTTTATTACTCATAGCAAATTAGCATACAGCTTCACAGACACACAATTTCCCCATTACCATTTCTATGTGTGTGTGTGTTGGGGTGCACACATACACACACATACTTTTCTCCATATGGATATCGAGGGCGAGACAGCGGCCTCTTTAATTATCAATGAACACCACCTGCACGTGCCCAATCTGTTTGAGGAGTGTTTATTTTATGATGTAAGCGTGCTTGTGTGTGTGTCTTCCATAATATGGCCTTTGGCCACGTGCCAGCTTGTGTAATGAGTGACAAACACAGCGGACCAGATGATGCACAACATTGTTGCAAATTAGAAGGGACAAGTCAGTTCCTGCATTGGGAGCCTTGCCCCCCTAACTAACTAGGAAACAAAGTCACCTGGGTGGAAAGTAACTTGTACTTCCTGTGTGTAGATCGTGTCAAACCTGTTTGTCTTGTCAAGAAGAAACCCTGACGAAAACTTTGAATAAACGTTACAGCAATGTTGGCTTGTGACATAATAAATCATAGCGCTGGCATATAAGAGAGCAACTCGATTCTTTCCTTCTTCATTTCTTTAGCTAGATCTCGTACCACCAAATGACCCACATGACACCCTTCAAAGTATTAATATGTCTCCCCAAGTATTATTGGGCATGCTGCTGTGCTAGACATGTTCGTTTTTAGTCGAGCACCAGATGTGTCATCCGAGTGAGTCGGATGTTCCAAAAATCAAGATACTGCACCAGTCAAACGTTTGGACACACCTACTCCTTCACGGGTTTTCTTTATTTCTACATTGAAGAATAATAGTGAAGACATCAGAACTATGAAATAACACATATGGAATCATGTAGTAACCAAAAAACTAATCAAAATATATTTTATATTTGAGATTCTTCAAAGTAGCCACCCTTTGCCTTGATGACAGCTTTGCACACTCTTGGCATTCTCTCAACCAGCTTCATGAGGTAGTCACCTGGAATGCATTTCAATTAACAGGTGTGCCTTCTTAATAGTTAATGTGTGGAATTTCTTTCCTTCTTAATGTGTTTGAGACAATCAGTTGTGTTGTGGGGTGGTAGGGGTGGTGTACAGAAGATAGCCCTATTTGGTAAAATACCAAGTCCATATTATGGCAAGACAAGCTCAAATAACCAAAGAGAAATGAGAGTCCATCATTACTTTAGGACATGAAGGTCAGTCAATCTGGAAAATGTCAAGAACTTTTAAAGTTTCTTCATGTGCAGTCAAAAACCATCAAGCGGAATGATGAAACTGACTCTCATGAGGACTGCCATAGGAAAGGAAGACCCAGTTACCTCTGCCGCAGAGGATAAGTTAATTAGAGTTACCAGCCTCAGAAATTACAGCCCAAATAATTGCTTCAGAGTTCAAGTAACAGACACATCTCAACATCTACTGTTCAGAGGAGACTGCGTGAACCGGGCCTTCATGGTCGAATTGCTGCAAAGAAACCACTACTAAAGGACACCAATAAGAACAAGAGACTTGATTTGGCCAAGAAACACAAGCAATGGACATTAAACTGGTGGAAATTTGTCCTTTGGTCTGATGAGTACAAATTTGTCTTTGTGAGACGCAGAGTAGGTGAACAGATTATATCCACATGTGTGGTTCCCACTGTGAAGCATGGAGGAGGTGTGATGGTGTGGTGGTGCTTTGCTGGTGACACTCTCCGTGATTGATTTAGAATTCAAGTCACACTTAACCAGCATGGCTACCACAGCATTCTGCAGCGATACGCCATCCCATCTGGTTTGCGCTTAGTGGGACTATCATTTGTTTACAACAGGACAATGACGCAACACACCTCCAGGCTGTGTAAGGGCTATTTGACCAAGAAGGAGAGTGATGGCGTGCTACATCAGATGACCTAGCCTCCACAATCACCCGCCCTCAACCCAATTAAGATGGTTTGGGATGAGTTGGACTGCAGAGTGAAGCAAAAGCGGCCAACAATTGCTCAGCATATGTGGGAACTCCTTCAAGACTGTTGAAAAAGCATTCCAGGTGAAGCTGATTGAGAGAATGCCAAGAATGTGTAAAGCTGTCATCAAGGCAAAGAGTGGCTACTTTGAAGAATCAAAAATATATTTTGATTTGTTTAACACTTTTTTGGTTACTACATTATTCCATGTGTGTTATTTCATAGTTTTGACGGATCGGATCGGCCTCTGAACGCAAGGCATTACAGAGGGTAGTGCGTACAGCCCAGTACATCACTGGGGCCAAGCTTCCTGCCATCCAGGACCTCTATACCAGGTAGTGTCAGAGGAAGGCCCTAAAAATTGTCATAGTCTCCTGCCACCATAGTCATAGACTGTTGTCTCTGCAACAGCACAGCAAGCAGTACCGGAGCGCCAAGTCTAGGTCAAAAAGGCTTCTTAACACCTTCTACCCCCCACCCCATCTTTTACGCTGCTGCTACTCTCTGGTTACCATCAATGCATAGTCACTGTAACTCTACCTACATGTACAGATTACTTCAACTAACCTGTGCCCCTGCACATTGACTCTGCACCGGTACCCCCTGTATATAGCCTCGCTACTGTTATTTTACTGCTGCTCTCCAACTATGTTATTTTTAACCTATTTTTTATTGTATTTAACACTTATTTTTCATAACTGCATTGTTGGTGAAGTAAGCATTTCACTGTAAGGTCTACACAAGTTGTACTTGGCGCATGTGACAAATAACATTCGATTTGATTTAATTTCAATGAGTAGGTGTGTCCAAACTTTTGACTGGAACTGTATGTAAATTAATATTTTATTTTCAATAAATTAGCAAACATTTCTAAACATGTTTTCACTTTGTCATTATGGGGTATTGTGTGTAGAAGGGAGAGAAGAAATTTTTTTTTTTAATAAAATGTTTTATTTCGACTAACAAAAAAACGTGGAATACGTTAATGGACATGAATACTTTCGAAAGTACTTTCCATTTACCCTGGTCGGAAATCTCCCCTTGATGCATTGCCGGAAATAAGACAGTTTAGTGCTCAAATACACAAAGTAAACATAGATACAATTAATGCACAAAGGAAATGCTCAGTAGATTTAATCTTCAGATAAATACTCAGACAAAACATAAACCATTTCCTCTTACTTGGTTCCCCCCCCTCTTACTCTGCACTGCGTGTAGTTTAAACCCATTCATAGGGCATGCTTTTATGGCTAGCCTCATGACAACGGCCCCCAGCGTCAGACTCTCTCTCTCTCTGTGTGTGTGTGTGTGTGTGTATATAGGGCCACCCACCCCCGCAAGGCCAGAGTTATTGTCAAGGTTACCTCAGTTTGCATACAAGTCAGGGGTTGGGGACATGGATGGCTGACACACACACACACACACACACACATGCCTTTGGGCTGTTTGACAGGGGAAGAGCAACTGTGAGTGTGGCAGTGTGTGGCAAAACCAAAACCTGGACAACCTACCAAAGGGTAGAATTCACTCTAACCTGCTTCTAAGTCAAAACAGTAAGATCTACAACTCATGGGACAGCATTCTACTTCCAAGTCAATACAGTAAGATATACAACTCTTGGGACAGCAATATTCACAGTCAAGCTGCCTAGTGTGAATTTTAGCACGCTCACTAGAGGTAGTGGAACTAAATTAGGCATGGACTGACATGAGGGTGATACTAGCCATTCAGTACACACACACATACATTTTGTATACAGTCCCCTTCCCCCCCTTGTCTGGCTCTCTGTGCCCTGCTGTGGGCAGGCTGTGGATTAGGGGCAGGGCAGAGGGCATGCTGGTTGTGCCAGCTGCTGCCAACTACATCCTTGCCAGCGTTGTCAGTAAATAATGCCACTTATGTGTGGTAAGCCAAACACAGACAAAGTGTAAGACGTGTTTGTGATTGAGTGTGTAAGACCATTGCAGGTCATTATGAAGGAGATAGAAAGTTGTACATTTACACCGTATGCTAGAACCCACAAGATCAACCTTCACGTGACTCCTAGACTAGAGAACACAAAGCCTACCTCACCAGTATCTGTTCTCTCACCAAACATGCAACAGAAAATGCAGTTCTACCCCTTATTGTAAAGACCTGTGGTTGGTCTCCTTGGAGACCAGGTGGGAAGAGAACAGACCCTGTCATTAGTCATGTTTGGCAATAGTCATCCTCTCACCTTTGCATTATATTTAACCATCTACAACTGCTTCCCGACACGCATTTATTGAAACATTTAACTAGATGCTACCTGATCCACCTTCCACTGATTTGCGTGTTCAACTTAACATCCCACACAAAAGAACAGTCTAGTTCTCCTCCACAACAGGTGTTTTTTTCCTCTCTTTTCATTCAATCATTATTTTTCTTCAAAGAACTTCTAACACATGAAACCACACTGAATACTTGAAAGATAGGATGCTGTATCAAAGGCATTTTTATTTGGAAGCTCGCTAACACACACACACACACACACAAAGCTCTTTAGCAAGCCGTTGTCCCAGTATTGATGAAACTGACCGACATCCTTGGGTTACCCAGTTTCCCAAAAGAAGACCCCGGTCTCTCCCTGCTTGGTGGTGTTTGTGTCCACACACACAGGCTCATGTTTCCCCTCATATCTAGCCATGGTCTCGGTGTGGGACTTCTGAACGCAGTGGAGGACTATCAATGTTTCCTCAGACGTACAGAGCAACATGATACCTGCCTCTACGCATCCCACTGGAACGAGGGAGAGAAAGAGTAGAGGACAAAAGAACAAAGGATCAATCCAAAGTTCCATTGCTCTCAGAATCACCAGTCTTCTTTGTGTACTGAAGCGTGGACAAAGACAAGTATGAATATCCACAGAGCACACATTATGGGTGTACTACAGCTTGGAAAACGACACTGACTAGCGAGCTACCTGATAAGACCAGTCTCTGTTTTCTACAACATTCTGTTTGGAGACCACATTAGAATAGCCTATACAAAACCACAACAAAAGCTCAATCAAAAGTGAAACAGAGCATGAGAGAGCAAAAAAAAGGTCTAGCAGGCAGCGAGCATTTGTCCCTACACACCACACCACAATTAAGGTTAGAATTAGTGTTAGGATTAGAATTAAGTTAAGGGTTAGGAGCTAGGGTTGGTTTTAGGGTTAAGGTATGGGTTAGGGGAAATAGGATTTTGAATGGGACTGAATTGTGTGTCCCCACAAGGTTAGTTGTACAAGACTGTGTGTTTGTGTGGTGGCCTATCAGTGACAAACCAACTTTCACATCTCCCAAGAGTCATCGTGCTCCAGGGAATTCCGTAGGCCAAGTCGCATCAGAGAGAAAGTCACTTTGAGGAACTAAACAGAGAATTAGTGTTTCAAAAAGAAAAAGCTTAAGATAAAGGTCTGTTCACGAGAATTCAGATGTACTGAATTAGTTTAGGGTTGTATATAGAGAAACCTGTGGCTTCATGTTCAGTCATTCTTCCACCCATTACATAATTTGTTCACTTACTCACTGACCTGCATTTGTGTATCAATAATTGTAATCAATAATAATTTCTTATTCAATCCAGTCATTCATTCCTGGGAAACATTGACTTATCTGACACTGTTGATATTAAATTGATATCTGACGAGTGGCAAGGTTCAGTGCAGTGTTAATCAGCAAGCACAGATAGATTGAAACAGCCCTCAGCGAAATAAATGTATCAAACAAGCTTCTGAAATCATGTTTAGCTGTTTGCTTGACTGAATTAATTTGCCCAAGTGCTGTCTGGCTCGGAGGAGCGCATCGAGACACTTACTGACACACACAGCGGTGCAATCTCTCCCTGTTTCGCTCCCAAGTTAATTGCCATCCAGGAGTCAATTTCAGTCACATACCCCAGTCAACAACACATGACTGTAGACAGGATGCACGAGACATAAATATGGCCTTCCACAGGAAAACATGGTGATAATGAGGAGCATGATATCTTGACAGGAAACATGGGGGGAGGCAGAGAGGAAGGGAGGAGACGCAGTTTCTCCACAATTAACTCAGAATATAAGGCATGTTAACAGTCTTAATAAGCTACACTGCACACACAACCTTCCCACTCCTTGCCTGCCCCTTGTGATCGAAGAGTTGTTGGGGAAGGTATGTCATTATTTTGATATGACACAGGGAATTTGTTTGAGTTGATTGATTTCAGAATGCATCTTTCATCACATTATAGTCTATGCTTCACTCTCTGTGCCCAACATATCCTCTCTGTAGCACAACCTAAACATAGCAATCAGGAAAGTGTAAAGACCCCCAGGATCAATTATCTAACTGTTATATTAGGACTGCTATTATTAGATAATGAACTTGCATCCAGCTCAAGCTCTGGTGTAAACACAGTGCAGGTGCACTTCCACGATGGTGCTAATGTTGTGTTAGCTCCCGAGAAGCATCATCTCAAGCTTTTTAAAGGGTTGATTCCATTGGAGGGAAACCAACTAGAAATAGACATGAGTCATTACCCTATCAGGTTTCTCTGAAATGTTGCACCAACGTCCAGGGAATTTTGCCACCGCACTATAACAGGGAGAAACGGCTGGATTTCAGATCTATCGTACTAATCTTATGGGAATTGGCCTCGTGACATGTTTTCTTTTTTTCTTCAACATTTTTACAAGACATTTTTCATCATTACAAAAACAGATAATCATGACATCATGCATTAAAGTTCCCAACAACATTGTGAGAGACAGTGGCTTTCACGTCCCTATTTAGTTGAACAGCCTTTATCAAGGTACTTCTATGCAGAGTTCGATGACTAATAATCGCTGAAGAGGAATGCATACATAGTTGTGATTTGGTTTGTTATAGCCTCTCAGTGTAGAGAACATTTGGCAGGGACCAAAGGGGAGTGTAAGGCTGTCAAAGCCATAGGGGGTCCATAAAAGACATGTGTGTGAACTGTCAATAACTATAACAGCCAGCACTTTGAGGGAAGTATCAACCTAGGAAGGGCAGGTCCCCTTGCACAACAACTTCAAAGCCCACAAAGCTCTATAAAATGTACAAACAAAGGGAAAAAAATCCATCCATGCATGCACAATCCACAGCCACCTTGCAGGTTGCAGAGGTAGAATTTTGCAAGTTCAACCACCAGTCAATTCGATTCCAGAACGTTAGATGCTGAAGTGGCCGAATGTTGCAAACGTCTGCAGGGAGAACCCTTTCTAAAAGCCAGAGCTACACAGAAACATTGGATCAGCATGAATAATCTACAGCTACTTTGTTTCAATCTTGATGCCTGAGATGCGCGCTTTGCACAATCGGATTCATAATGTCAACGCTGTGTTTATACAGTGGGAAATATACCAGATATCACTCTGCAAGCGCAGGCTGATGAATATAAAAACGCTCGTCCTGGGGGCCTTTAGAATTATGTATTTATCAACATAACCTGCTCAATGTAAGCAAAAGCTGCAGGGAAAATGCGTGACAAAGGTAGAGGGTCTGACCGTACCACCCGGTGAAAACTCTATCCTATTCTTCACGGTCGAAGGATAACAACATGCCAATATCACACACCAACACCAGCAGCTTATTTCCAAACACACAAACGCAAGTGAACGCTACACGATATCAGACCGATATTTTGTGTAGGCTCGGGTCTCTGATAGCAGACGCCTCAACCCACCCCCGCCGCGTGGTGCGTTATAGCGGCTACCTTACCTTTGGAATTGCTGAATGCCGTGTACCAGGAGAGCGAAATGAGTCCGCATAGACCAAACAATACGACCGTTAGGAAGGTGCCATTTCGGAGCCTCATCTCCGGATCCCCGGGCTCATGTCCGAACCGAGTGCGGGGTATCTGGGCTCTCTCTGCTCGTTTGCGGTGCTTCCAGGAGATAAATGCCTCTTTACGCCTGGCATTCGGAGCGGAGGACTGGGTTTGTTATTGCGCGGCGCTCTGCTCTCCGGTAGACTACTCAGTCGCACAAGCATGCAATGCTCACCAGGAAGGGTTGCCAGAAAAGGGGGGGGATATTTTTTCTCTCTCTCCTCGAGTCAGAGCGGAGTGGTTAAAGAGATACCATACAGTGTTGCAAGTACAGTGTTGCAAGTGGGCGTTGGGAAATGTGAAAGGCAGCAGCTCCAGGTTGATGTTCATGTTCCGCTCATTTAATTTAATGACGTAGGCGTAAGTGCCCGAGGTAGCTTACAAGTGCTTCTTCATCCATTCGGATACTGAGCCTGACATGCAAGTGGATCGCAAGTGCAGCACCAAGAGGCAAGAATGAAATAGCCTCACTTGGTTGAAACATTTGACAGTGCTTTAAATTTTATTTTACTTCTGCTATAACGTGGAAAGGCAAACCATGTGCCCAAATCCATATGGGTTATTTAGCCTACCTAGAAGCGGGCTGTCAATTAAACACCTTTTCGTTGAATAATAAACCTAATTCAAATTTGGGGTCCGAATGAGCAGTGCATTTCTCTCCACATCTGGCCGGAACACACATGTTTTATAGGCTGCACTAATTAGCCAAATTAACAAACCATTGCGCAAACTGTTTACAGATGTCAGTCGCTCTGCAAACAAGCTGCAAACATACTCACTACTACTGTCGAATTGAAAAACAATAAACAGGTAGTCTGTTTTTTACTTAAAGAAAACATATTTTTCAAACTATTTTTTACTTAACTAGGCAAGTCAGATACGAACAAATTCTTATTTTCAATGACAGACTAGAAACAGTGGGTTTAACTTCCTTGTTCAGGGGCAGAACGCCAGATGTTTACCTTGTCAGCTTTCGGTCCAACGCTCTAACCGCTAGGCTACCTGCCGCCCCTATCCAACAAGACACTTTCTTGTCAGTCAACTTTTTTTTGTTTTGATAAATGTGCCATAAAATTAATCATAATACAGGAATAATGTCAGCAAGTGAAATTATATCCATAGAGGTTATTCCAATGAAAATGGCCCCGTGTGGCTCAGTTGGTAGAGCGTGGAGTTTGCAACACCAATGTTGTGGTTGAGATTAACCCAGGGGACCAGTACGGAAAATGTATGCACTAACTACTACGTACTGTAAATCGCTCTGGATAAGAGGGTCTCCTAAATTTAAAAAATGTAAGTGACAGACAATACCATTTTTAACATAAATAATTTGCCAGGAAAAGAAGGCAAAACTACAACAAGATGTGCAGGAACTTCTCAGGAATATCTTCAAATTTTAATAGGTCCCTGCCTTGCACCATGTAGTAGACTAGGCACATGGTTCGTGGAGAAATGCTATCACCTAGCGGTGAAAGAAAAACTTTACACGTGGCTCATTTACTACTTTACGTACGTCTTGGTTTTGACTAGACGGATTACATTTTTTGTCTGATTTGACTTTTCGTAGCAGCAGGGTTGGAGAATTTACACAGAATGTTAGAATAATTAACGTAGCAGGTTAGGAGAATCCCTTATAGCCATGACCTTGCGCCTTTTCCCTACCATTATTGCTAAAGTGACAATTACTCATCAAGATAACCATGGGATAACCTTAAATTAGCCTATGAACATGGTCATTCAAATTGTATGGCAACAATGATAGATTAATTGGACACAGAGTAACAACAATAATTTATAAAAGCACAACAAAAAAATAATAATAATCCAGGGATTTGACTGTTGAGATCCACGAATTATTATGACAACATAGTAATACACCCACAAACAAATTTGATCTAGTTTATAAAAAACATCTGTTTCTAGAAACATCGTGCGCGTTCTACGGATTACCAAACTCGCCGGGGGAAAAAATATACTGTTTGATAAAGCGGTCATGGGGCCTATGCGTCAGAATCAGGTGACGGAGCACCACTAAGAGGCAGTAAAGCAGGACGAAAAGTAACGCTATTTCACACAGCTTTCATCAGACGCTTCACGTTGGTTGCATATTTTCTGATTGAGTTTGCATCGAACATTGCCTAATGCACTGTATGACTTCGAAGGTGTAATGATCAAATTTAATAATTTTCGTACAGGCTAGGCTACTGCACAATAATGAATAACAAACGAATACAATTGTGTGTAACCGAGATGATTTTGGTATATATATTGAAATTGATTTTGGTAGATATATTGAATTTAATTTTGGTAGATACAGTACCAGTCAAAAGTTTGGACACACCTACTCATTCAAGGGTTTTTCTTCATTTTTACTATTTTCTAAATTGTAAAATAATAGTGAAGACATAATAGTGAAGACAAAAGTATGAAATAACACATATGGAATCGTGTAGTAACCCAAAAAAAGTGTTAAACAAATCAAAAATATTTGAGATTTTAGAGTCTTCAAAGTAGCCACTGTTTGCCTTGATGACATCTTTGCACTCTCCTGGCATTCTCTCAACCAGCTTCACCTGGAAAGCTTTTCCAACAGTCTTGAAGGAGTTCCCACATATGCTGAGCACTTGTTGGCTGTTTTTGCTTCACTCTGTGGTCAACTCATCTCAAACCATCTCAATTGGATTGAGGTCGGGTGATTGTGGAGGCCAGGTCATCTGATGCAGCACTCTCCTTGGTCAAATAGCTCTTATACAGCCTGAAGGTGTGTTGGGTCATTGTCCTATTGAAAAACAAATGATAGTCCCACTAAGAGCAAACCAGATTATGGTTAAGGGTGCCTTGAATTCTAAATAAAGCACTGGCAGTGCCACCAGCAAAGCACCACCACACCTCCATGCTTCATGGTGGGAACAACACATGCGGAGATCATCCGTTCACCTACTATACGTCTCACAAAGACATGGCCCAAGCAAGTCTTTTCTTCTTATTGGTGTCCTTAATTAGTGTTTTTTTTTGCAGCAGCAATTCGACCATGAATGCCTGATTCACTCCGTCTACTCTGAATAGTTGATGTTGAGATGTGTCTGTTACTTGAACTCTGTGAAGCATTTATTTGGGCTGCAATTTCTGAGGCTGGTAACTCTAATGAACTTAACCTCTGCAGCAGCGGTAACTCTGGCTCTTACTTTCCTGTTGCAGAACTCGTGAGAGCCAGTTTCATCATACCGCTTGATGGTTTTGCGCGACCGCACTTGAAGAAGCTTTCAAAGTTGTTGAAATTTTCCGGATTGACTGACCTTCATGTCTTAAAGTAATGATGGACTGTTGTTTGTCTTTGCTTATTTGAACTGTTCTTGCAATAATGTGGACTTGGTATTTTACCAAATAGGGCTATCCTTTATATACCACCCCTACTCTGTCACAACACAACTGATGGGCCCAAACGCATTAAGAAGGAAAGAAAATCCACAAATGAACTTTTAACAAGGCACACCTGTTTATTGAAATGCATTCCAGGTGACTACCTCATGAAGCTGGTTGAGAGAATGCCAAGAGTGTGCAAAGCTGTCATCAAGACAAAGGGTGGCTACTTTGAAGAATCTCAAATATAAAATATATTTTGATTCGCTTAACACTTTTTTTGGTTACTACATGATTCCATATGTGTTATTTCATAGTTTTGATGTCTTCACTATTATTCTGCAATGTAGAATAATAGTAAAACATAAAGAAAAACCCTTTCATGAGTAGGTGTGTCCAAACGTTTGACTGGTACTGTATATTGAAAAATAATACATCAAGTGACCTATTATGAAACATATTGTATCTCATGTCTTGTTTAAGGCCATGGAACCAACATGTTTCACTCATGATGACTGCAAGAATGCTTAGTCAAAGTAAACCAACAAGGCTAGGACACAGTCTTTCGTACATGTCTATAGGCACTAAAACAAGGTGCATGGTGATTTAGGTGTATTATGGACATTGTATTAGCCTATACCCCTATAACTTAGAATTCTGCTATACAGAAGTAGGTAACTCGTGAACTAATGGAATCTGTCTCCCTCACTACTATAGGCCTAGTGCTATTAAGACTAATAATAAAATAGTAATAGAATAGATCGAGGATATGGGGATTTTCTTTACTGAGAAAATCAGGCTTCAATACAAGCCCCTCTTCAAATATCGGTAAAGCCCGTCTTCAAATATTATCACAGTCAATGTGTATTTTTTATTTAATTTAACTAGGCAAGCCAAGGTCAATGTTTGAAGTGACTGAAACAGTTAAGCTAGTGTCGACCAACACTGATCTCACGCGGGGAATTCCGGTACGGAAAGTGCCTTGTCATACCTCGGCCTCTAACTTCATTCAATCTTTAGCGTCCCACCCATTTGTTTCAATTAGGTTGGAAGCATTTTGCGCACAACAACAGAAGGAGCAGAGCGTTGTCATTTAGTTAGTGCTATCCGGTATCCTTGGGACATCCCTACCCTAAACCCAACCCGAACCTTAAATCGGGAATCAGCAGTAGAAACAGTAACACAGCGTTTTCCCTTCCCCTAATTCGCTAAAAAAGCTTATGGATAGGGCTTGAGAAATGTAACCACTCACAAATTCATAGCTTGTGTAATGTGTACATATCATTCATTTATAAGTCAAAAAGTGGATGGAGCAACTTCTGATTTCCCATTTAATCCCTACCCGTACAGTAACCCTTACATTTCTACTTTAATGGAGGGTATGTACGTCCCATTGAGCAAAAATACCACGTACCTTCGCCATTTAGAAACGGTGGACTTCCACATGAAGCCGCTCCAAGCCCTCGTGATTGGCTAGACAGCTGCATAAATATTACACGTGACGCCATATAAGGTTTATAAACGGAACTGTACCCAGAAAAGCACGACGCACTGACAGCGATCGAGTTTGCAGTGGAACGGGCCTTCAACATTTTAACTGCGCAACAAATATTTCGGAGCGAGTATAGGGCTGAAATTGTGAAGACTCAACCATGTCTATGACCGTCAAAGCCTATCTCCTTGGGAAGGAGGATGCGCCGAAAGAAATTCGTCGCATTGCTGTGGACCAAGATGTTTCAACGAGTTTTGAGTATCTGAAAAAAAAGGTTGAGGATGTTTTCTCAACCCTGCGAAATGTCACCTATCAAATGTTTTACAAAGGTAAGCCTATACTAGTGAACCATTTATAGGAATCCACTGTAGTGTCTTCGATTGCGTTTATTATGTTGTCATATCTGAATATTGCTGTTGGGCTGTAATCTTCCATAATATTATCCGCCGCGCGCAGCGCAGTGTTCACTGAAAAAACTAGACTACTGATAAATGTCGAAGCATAGACCAGCGTGTCAAAATTGCAATAAATTAAATCATCTCCCGACCAAAATAGAGCTCAACAAGACAATTTGTCTTTATGCACCATATAAATCTGATAGAGTTGGTACACAGCGTTTTTACAGGCCTACATTTAACATAGCATTTCATGGTGAATGTCAGATAGAAATTGAGTGAGCAGGCCCTGTTTCATTTGTCATACATGCGATGTGGTAAATTAAGTCGGTTACCAATTATAGTCTTCATCTTTCAACAGGTGAAGATTGTTATACTACATTTCTCTAAACTAGCCCTGCCTAAACACCTGGCAGTTCATAGTGGACAAAGAATCCATTCATTTTAACATGGGATACAGTGAAGGGGGCACTTTAAAAAAAAAAATATATATGCCAGTGTTTAGGCTTTTAGGATTGCTAAATGGGGTCTCTTGCCGTAATTTAGCAACACAGTCCCCCCCCCCCCCCCCCCCCCCCCCCCTTCGGGTTAATACCAACTCTATTAGCGCTCTACTCCCAATAAGCCTCCTCAACCCAAGGGAATCAGAGGTGACCTTATTTCATACAGTAATAATATTGACTGGTACCACAACATTTACGTTTTCCATATTGGGCATCAGGGTTGGGGTCAATTAAATTCCAACAGTCACACCAGGTAGTGAATTATACTATTCAATATTAATTGATAAGACTGCATTGATTTTAATTTTAAAAAATGGGGCATTTTCAAAAAAACTAACTTGGAAAATGACAACCCTGTTGGTCTTAGCACAACACATTTTGTATGAACAATATTCCCTAAACTAACCATTGTTCTTCAAATAAAAAAGGTAGTGAGGATAAACTGGACAGTTGTCCTTACTTGTGAACTCTGGCAGCTATTATGTAATTATCTGGGTGAGATGTGACCTCTTTATTTTGTACCCAGATGAAGACGGTGACATGATCGCCTTCTCCACTGATGATGAGCTCATCATGGGCCTCACCTGCATCAAGGACTACACCTTCCGCCTCTTCATCAAGGGTGAGTCTTGTGATCAAATCTAATAGATACAAATGAATAGAATTGTTACTAATGTGTAATGTACTAAGTCATCATTACTGGAATAACTTAGCATTCTCATTGTTACTGACACATTTTAGTTCATAAGTACACCCGCTAGACCCATTGCTGACAGGTGTATAAAATTGAGCACAGTCATGCAATCTCAACAGACAAACAATGGCAGGAGAATGACCATACTGAATAGCTCAGTAACTCAATGTGGCACTGTCATAGGATGCCACCTTTCCAACAAGTCAGTATATCAAATATCTGCCCTGCTAGAGCTGCACAGGTCAATTAAGTGGTGTTATTGTGAAGTGGAAATGTCTAGGAGCAACAATGGCTCAGCAGCGAAGTGGTATGCCACAAGCTCACAGAACAGGACCGCTGAATCACATAAACGTCGTCTGTCCTGTTGCAACATACTGCCGAGTTCCAAACTGCCTTTGGTAGCAATGTCAGCACAAGAACTGTTTGCCGGGAGCTTCATTAAATGGGTTTCCATGGCCGAGCAGCTGCATACAAGCCTAAGATTACCAAGCATCAACTGGAGTGGTGTAAAGCTCGCCGCCATTGGGACTCTGGAGCAGTATAATTTTTTTTCTTCTCTGGAGTGATGAATCACCTTTCACTTTCTGGCAATCTGACAGATGAATCTTGGTTTGGCAGATGCCAGCAGAACACTACCTGCCCGACTGCATAATGCCAATTGTAAAGTTTGGTGGAAGAGAAATAATGGTCTGTGGCTGTTTTTCATGGTTCAGGCTAGGCACCTTAGCTCCAGTGAAGGGAAATGTTAATGCTACAGCATATAATGACATTCTAGATTATTCTGTGCTTCCAACTTTGTGGTACAGTTTGGGGAAGGCCCTTTCCTATTTCAGCATGACAATGCCCCCATGCACAAAGTGAGGTCCATACAGAAATGGTTTGTTGAGATCTGTGTGGAAGAACTTGACTGGCCTGCAGAGCTCTGACCTCAACCCCATCAAACATCTTTGGGATAAATTGGAACACTGACTTTGAGCCAGCCTAATCACCCAACAGCAGTGCCCGACCTCACTAATGCCCGTGGCTGAATGGAAGCAAGTCCCCGCAGCAATGTTCCAATATGTAGTGCATGGATCCTCAACTAGATTCAGCCGTGCGCTGATTTTGTTTTCTTGGGCGGTTGGCCAGGGGACCGAAAACACAACATAAATTGTAGCCTGCAACTTGACCGCAAGAAGCGCAAACAGATATGTTTGAATAAAACAATCTCAATCCTTGCTTTACATTTGTATACGGTTGTGTCTCTTATGCCTGGGAATACTTGGAACAGATTTTTTTTTTTACATCCAACAATGTATATTCCCCTCCCCAGAAACTACTTTTTATATATTTTTTGCTCAGAACTTGGGGGGCCAAATAAAAACCCCTGCGGTCCAAATTCGGGTCGCCAGTTGGGTAACCCTGATGTAGTAGAAAGCCTTCCAAGAAGAGTGTGGGGTGGGGGGCAACTTCATATTAATGACTATGATTTTGGAATGAGATGTTCGAGTAGGTATCTACATACTTTTGGTCATGTAGTGAACTTTCTTTTCTTTACAGAGAAGAAGGAGCATAGGCGTGAATTCCCTGCTTTTGCCTTCCCCGGGGGTGTCCCCCCTTTCGCCTTCCCCCCTCCCCCTGGAACACCTCATATGGGACATCCCCCACCTCACGGTTCCCACGGCCACAATGGTCATGGCCACCATGGTCATGGGCCCCCCATGGTGCACCCCAATGTGACCTGTGACGAATGTGAGGGCTCTGTGGCGGGGACCCGCTTCAAGTGCACAGTGTGCCCTGACTATGACCTGTGCTCCACGTGCCAAGCCAAGGGGCTACACAAGGAGCACGTCCTCCTGCCCATCTGGCACCCCTTCAACAACGCATTTGAGGTGAGACTCATATGTTGTGTTTGCCTTTTTTTCCCTAAGTGGATATACTTGCATATCTGAGTAATTTAAAACACCATTTAAATATATATTTTTTTTAGTCCAGGAACAAAATGTATGTATGCATGTGTGGTTAGGGGAGAAATGGCCTCTAATTGTTCTTCTACTCAGTGGTTCCCTCGTGGGAAGTGGATGAGGAAGATGAGGCACTGCACGTGGGCTCAGGCCCAAAGCCAGGCCCAGCCTGGTCCCTCTGGGTCCCAGCCAGGCCAGGCAGCCCCAGGGGACAGACAGCCCTCTGATGCCTCATCTGCTGCCTCTCAGCAGTCCCAAGCCAATATGGATTACCTGAAGAACATTGGAGAAGGGGTGGCAGCCATGCTTAGCCCACTGGGTAAGACCAAGAGAAAAGCCCCATATAATAGTTTTATTATTATCAATCCATTATTTGAAATGTACTGACCACTACATGTAAATGCACTGAAATGGCTTACTTACACTGTTGCCTGCAGGTATCGATGTGGATATTGATGTAGAGCTGGAGGCAAAGAGGACCAAGGTGATGACCCCCAATCCGTCCCCACCTGGGTCAGGAGGCCCCCCCAGTGCTAGGAGCAACAACGGGACAGGGGTGTCCGAGGGAGATGGGACTAAAGAGGGGGACATGGAGGTGGACGGGCTTAGCAGCCTAGGGAGCGCGAGTGATTTAGCTACGGTATGATGCACACAAGAAAAGTTTAATTATAATTAAACATTGTGATTTAATCAAAAGTAATGGTGAAGAAAATACATTGGTCTCTCTGAGATGGTATATATTGTTGAACTCTATGTAACTTTCTGTGTAGGGTGGTAAAGACCCAGGGGGCAGTGGTGACGATGAGTGGACCCACCTGA
Source organism: Oncorhynchus kisutch (assembly GCF_002021735.2). Classification (NCBI taxonomy): domain Eukaryota; kingdom Metazoa; phylum Chordata; class Actinopteri; order Salmoniformes; family Salmonidae; genus Oncorhynchus; species Oncorhynchus kisutch. The sequence continues at coordinate 40,521,518 of NC_034192.2, forward strand.
CCTCTAAGGAGGTGGATCCCTCTACAGGTGAGCTCCAGTCTCTCAGGGTAGGCGAGGAGGGCTCTCTGGAAGCCCTGGGGTCCCCTACTGTCCCCCAGGGTCCCTCACAGGAACCACAGAAGTCCCTCACTCTCGCTGAGGCCGCAGCCTACCCCCACCTTCCTCAAGGTAAGATAGAGGATATGAGTTCTTTACTATCACAAGTAGCAGTTGCTGTGGTGATATCCTTATCCTCACTACTAGTAGTAGTAGTTGTGACTTCAGTCAATGGTAGTTCTATCCCCATTTAGTAGTAGGCATCATGGTTACTATGATATCCCTGATTACTAGTAGAATTGCCTACGCCAGAGACCGACCCTTCACTGTGTCGTGTCTGTCTAGATGCCGACCCACGCTTGGTGGAGTCCCTGTCCCAGATGCTGGCCATGGGCTTCACAGATGAGGGTGGCTGGCTCACCCGCCTCCTCCACACTAAGGACTGCGACGTCGGGGCCGCCCTGGACACCATCCATTACTCCAAACCTGCCAAGAAGTAACGGGGCCCCAACACCGTACCCTGAGGGACACCTACATCCCCCTATGATAGCCACTTCACCAATACTGCCTTCTCTTCCGTCCCTCTCATTCACACCTCTGGCACTTGCAGTTACTCACACAATAAGTCTATTAGATCTGAATATAATTCTTGTGATTTTAAATGTTATGGTTGTACTGACATTATACTGTAATTAAAAGGGTTTACTAGTCAATATTTATCCAAATGGAAATGTATATTTCTATAACCTTTGTTAAACTCTTTAATGGGATATCATTTAACTGAGTGTGTTAACATACATGGGTTCATGTTAAATTGGATTGATAAAAGCAGTAAAACAGTTAATCTTAACTAACATATAATTTCAGTGTTCACTCAATAGCAAGTATCATCTATTGAGTTTGATTAATCAAGTAACTGTTCTATCATGTAGAGTTAATACCAGAAGTAATACATGTTCATTACCAGTGTCAACAGAACCAGGTGTGAATGATTGTCTAACATTGAAAACATTTCTCCCCTTTCAAAACCAAATAAAATACTTCTGCAAAGAAACTGGTGTCATTATGTCTCATTAAATACATAGTTGAACAATTAAATGTATTGCCAACATTAAGATTACAAATAATAGTTTGACAGAATCTAGGGATTAAATATTTTTGGTCCACCGTGTCAGTGAAATTATTCATCAGTGGAAACCATTATGAAATTTCAAGCAATTGTATGAGAACTAAATGTTTAAAATGACAACATTCAGTGTTTACAGAAGAATACTAGGCCACTTAGTATTTAGATGCACTGGCATCTACTGAAAGGAGCAACCATTACATGATTTTTCAAATGTCAAAGTCATCTGTGTAGAACAGGTAGAGGGCAGTGCATGGTCACTTGGTGTGCGGTGGCTGACGGACAGGTGCTTTGCTCTCAGGTAAGGACATATAGGCGGGACCTCCGCTATTGGCTGCCTCCCCAAACCCACAGAGTGATAGTGAACCGATCAAATGTCTTCCCCAGAACCCCCACCAATATGGAAACACACCCACAGCCTGGTTGTCGTATAGGGGCCTTCATATAGTACTGGTCCTTGAGCATCACATTGGAAACTTTTAGAACCAGTGGTATGGAATTCATCCATATGCATTGCACCACTCCAGTTGGTCTCCTCTTCCTCAGGAGGGGCAGAAGTTAGGATCTGGGCCCATTTGGAGGTCTGTCTGACTGCAGTACCCCAGGATCAAGAAGGTCCTGGCTGTGCAGTTGAGAGTTTGAGGGTGGTGCAGTTACATTAGGGGGTTTGTGGTCCTCTTCTACAATGATATACACTCCCCCCATTATCTTTTCTACCTCTGTTCGGCCGCATTAATCCATGCTGTCACAAATACCTATGCTCAATCTAAACACAGATTCTGTCATATATAGAAGGGCATATTATATAATGAGTGGTGCTGGTTTTGGATCAGTGTTTTATAAATGGTGGCCAGTTGATCATCCTGTTCCATGACACTGGTGTCATTGAGAATCAGGATGGTGTAGACACACAACAGTGGGGGATGACATGTAGGCTACTGTTTAGGAACATAAAAGGCCACTTTAAAATGTGCAGTTTTGTCACAACACCACAGATGCCTCAAGTTGAGGGAGAATGCAATTGGCATGCTGACTGCAGGAATGTCCACCAGAGCTGTTGCCAGAGAATAGAATGTCAATCTCTACCATAAGCCGCCTCCAACGTCATTTTAGAGAATTTGGCAGTATGTCCAACCGGCCTCACAACCGCATACCACATGTAACCACGCCAGCCCAGGACCTCCACATCAGTCTTCTTCAACTGAGGGATCGTCAGAGACCAGCCCCCCAGACAGCTGATGAAAATTGTCTGTAATAAAGCCCTTTTGTGGAAAAAAAAAACATTCTGATTGGCTGGGCCATGCCCTCCTAGGCCCATCCATGGCTGTGCCCCTGCCCAGTGATGTGAAATCCATAGATTAGGCCTCAATTTATTTCAATTGACTGATTCCCTTATATAAACTAACTCAGTAAAATGGTTGAAATTGTTGCATGCTGCGTCTATATTTTTGTTCAGTATAATTAGCTTGGCATGAGTCTTGAGCTGTGTTCGAATACTCATTCTAACCATACTATTTGTGATGTGAATTGAGTATATAGTATGCATATTGGTCACAGTATGGATATAGGTAGTATGCCAAAAGTTGCCGCCCGGATGACGTACTAAATTCGCCAAAATGTTAAGTATACATGCAGAGGACACTATTTCCGTACTTTAGGCCCCATAATGCAATTCTTCAGGAAATGGGCTTCACATAGTCTTCAGATTTTAAGAGAGCATATACAAATTCTGTATGACAAAATGTTAAGACAATGTTGAGCAACGTAATAACGTTACCTTACACATTGTTGGCTGATAATTTGTTAGCTATGCTGCCCTTACGAACCTCTATAGCATATCATTACAGCAGTACCAGTATGTTGTTAGCTACCTACCTAACGTTAGTTGACTGCTTATACATAAAACTTGCCAGTATATTACCTATAGACCAACTAACTACCCATCGTTAATTGACTTGATTATTCCCGCAATTCTTAGCTAAATGGTATAGTCGTTGTGCGTTCTCAATCGACATTCTGGCACTTTCGTAAATTCGCTCTGGCTATCTTCTCCGATTTCAGAGCACTCCTATAAGTGTACCAGAGCACAGAATAATGAATTTATGAGCGCTCAACACCAGTTGAATATGGGTGGTGTCAGCAAACGTCGGCAAAAAAGCGCAATTCAATTGTTGCCAGCAGTAAAGTCACCAACACTCTGTATAACATGAAAACCACCTAACCAGCTCTGCTAGTGGAGTAAAATGGTCAAGAGTGGTCTCATGTGCCTGGAAGTAGCTAACAAGGTAGCCAACATCAGCTTGGGTGCTTGACTGCCATTGGAAGACCAGAATGCTCAAATCAATCCTATTCCTCGGCCTGAGCATCCAGTGCTCTCCGAGAGCAATACACTCTAAATTTACAAAACGGACAATGCTGTGAATTTAGAGCTCACTCTGGCACTCCAGGTTGAATTTAGAACCCACCCGAAGTGGTAAAATGTGTAACTAGTAATTTGTTATGCTAACTAGGTAGCAAGAGGTTGCATAGCAAAAGCATCAACTTCCGTTAGATTGGCAAAGAGCTAGTACGCTCAATCAACTGAAAGGATACTGTTAGTTTACAGTACACTAAAATTAACCTAATAGTATACTATATACTCATTAAGTATGTAGTATACAGTATGTTAGTATGGGTATTCGAACACAGCTATGGACATACCTGACATTTCTGTTGCCTTAGAGATGGTTCCTGGCTTTGTAAACATTCTCTTCCTCAACCTCTTCTCTGCAGGTATTTACTCCTGAGACTCCCATTAGCCTCTTCTGCCTACAGGAATAGTCATTTTGAACTGTAAATGTTTTCTTATTGCTACTACCCTAAACTAAGCATGAGAATGCAAGACAAGTTCAGGCCTAGCGCTATAATCCTTTGTGCTCGAGAGCCTGTGCCTACGTTCAATTGACTGGGATGTGTCAAAAACATGCGTTTGATGAACAATAACAATGGTGTGAACTCACATTCTGGTCATTACACTCCTGAGCTTTGTCAACCAGCTCTTATTGAGCCACTTCCACCTCCTCCCAGGCACAAATAATAAACAGAGACATAGCATACAGCGATATCATCTTGGCAAACATTTTTCTCCGCACTTTAAACTAGGGAAGACACTGACACATACAGGTCACGTGTGTCCAAGTCTTCTGACATATTTCCCTCCAACACTTGTATAACAGAAGAGCGTTCTCTCTCCGCCTGGCATTGAGCTTCTGAACATGACGTATTCAATCAACTCCAGAGCTACGTCCAAACTCCTGGAAAGGTTACACAAAACAAATGTTTTTGCAAATAATTTACAACATGTTTGCCAACTGTGTGGTCTGAATAAATCATTAGCTAGCTGGATTACCTTGATGACCGACTGCTTTTCCCCACACAGCTTGCCAGCCTAAGCTTGCATTTGTTTTGCTCATTTTAACCCGAAATCAATGGAGCAAATATTTACACATGCAACGCATACAAGCTAGCTAGTAGCAACTTAAACTTTTGTTACCTGTTGTACTTGGTAGATTTGGCATAAACAGCATCTTAGGACATTACATTCCTGAACCATGTTCTTTGTTTTAGTTGTAGTAGTTAAACGACAAGCTTGAGATGCTGTTATTTTCCCGGGAATGTTTTTCAAAACTGTCGAAAGAGGAAGTTGTTCAATTTTAAGTCATTACGGCCCATATACGTGTTCTTATTCATTTTCAATGGAAGGGAAGCGGAGTGGTAGTGCAAACATGGCGTGGGAGGCTATGGAAATGTTTAGCACCTCCAATAGTGCTGAACTGAGTGGTTCCCATGATGAATTTGATGCTCAGAAATGCAATTAGTGTCCAAATGCAGCCCACAATTCCGGGTGTTCCTGCATGTGGGCATCCCATTTGGATCCTTTATGAACAAACCCCCTTGGTTCCTGCTTTGGTTCCTTCATGAACCCCACACACACACCTTCTATTAGCCAATAACAACACATTGAATAACAGACTTACTGCATGGAACAGATAGTCCAAAACAAAATCAAAAGGATGTTTGTTCTGAAGTGTCAGAGATAAGAAAGATCAGGAAGAAAATATATATTTATTTTTGCATGTATTTATCCCCTTATTTTAGGCACTAAACTATCCTATATATACTTCCATAATTGTTTTTTTCTGAAGGTACTGGTACCAGTTGAGTCTTGTGAGGCAAAACGGAGAACACCATTGAGTTTGTTAGTGTCTCAGCATTCAATAGACTGGTCATAGTTTGTAGGCCAAACCGTTTGGACGCTACAGACGTTTTCGTGAGAACACCAATTTTCGGGATGTCTCATGGTCTGACAAACACTGCTCTAGCTCTTCCACCACAGATGTGGAAGGGCAATATCGGCGGATGTCGTAATTGAGACGCAGCCCATGCAAAAAACACATCTTTAGTTTAAACAGACAGATTTTGATGGGGATTTCTACAATGATTTTAATTAGATTTCTGCAGGGGTATGACCATTGTAGGCCAAGGGTTAAACATTAAGAAACACAGTCTGGGTTTTTACCGCTACTCTGCCCACCCCTAAAGTAGACACGCCCCTTTCTCTGGAAATGACCAGAAGGGTGCAATTGCAGCCGCATTTCGGGATGGTCCTACATGTGGGCTTTAAACCCCCCTCCTCGACTGTCCCATTGGTTCCTAAATGAACATCCGCTTTTTATACTTCTATTGGTATATATTTTTTTAGTTTACAACAGGCGGGGGTGATCCAGTAGAGTAGGTGGCATTAATGCACAATAACGTTGGATGCCACAGTATAAGCCCGGTGTGGGGAACGGTAGCTATCTAGCCGTACACCAGTAGACAGTGTCCTTCGTCTTTCCCTGTCAGGAACTGTTTTCCCGCAGTTCTGTTAGCGTTCGGCAGGCGGGAGCGTTGGACACTTTGTGCTAACTTAACCAGCTAGTCTTAAAACTCTGGTACACAGCAGGCGGGAGTTTTGGAAATGACAGAGAATGTGGTTTGTCATGCATAGAAGAGAAAATGTGCCAGGCAAATACCTAGGGATAAGCACAGGAATGGCGATAGGTAGGAAACTGATTCAGTGTGGTGGATTGGGGAGAGGGCATGCCTTATATTATAAAGTCAATGGGACATATCGTGTATGACAAAAGGGCAATCGGAGTTGTCCATGATAAGGTTACAGTCAGCTTAAATCTGACACTAGAGTCTACATGCAGTTGAACTGTATGTATGTGTATGTGTTGAGCTGTCAGGCATTGGCCAATTAAGAGTAAGTCTGTATTCATATTTCTTCTAACTTACACAATTGGTCAAAAACTCCTACTCATTCAAGGGGTTCTTTACTTTTACTATTTTCTACATTGTTGAATAATAGTGAAGACATTAAAACTATGAAATAACACATAATGAATCATGTTGTAACCCAAAAAAGTATTAAACAAACCAGAATATATTTTATATAGTCACCCTTGGCTTGATGACAGCTTTGTACATGCTTGGCATTTTCTCAACCAGCTTCACCTGGAATGCTTTTCCAACAGTGTTGAAGGAGTTCCCACATGTGCTAGGCACTTGTTGGCTGCTTTTCCTTCACTTTGCAGTCCAACTCATCTTATCCTTCTTGGTCAAATAGCCCTTATACAGCATGGAGGTGTGTTGGGTCATTGTCCTGTTGAAAAACAAATGATAGTCCCACTAAGCCCAAACCAGATGGGATTGCGTATCGCTACAGAATGCTGTGGTAGCCATGCTGGTTAAGTGTGCCTTGAATTCTAAATAAATCACAGACAGTGTCACCAGAAAAGCACCCCCACACCACCTCCATGCTTTATGGTGAGAAATACACATGCAGAGATCATCCGTTCATCCCCACCGTGTCTCACAAAGACACAGTGGTTGAAACCAAAAAGCTCCAATTTGGACTCTAGACCAATGGACACATTTCCACCGGTCTAATGTCCATTGCTCATGTATATTGGCCCAAGCAAGTCTCTTCTTCTTATTGGTGTCCTTTAGTAGAGGTTTCTGTGCAGCATTTTGACAATGAAGGCCTGATTCACTCAGTCTCCTCTGAACAGTTGATGTTGATATGTCTCTGTTACTTGAACTCTGAAGCATTTATTTGGGCTGCAATTTCTGATGTTGGTAACTACAATGAACTTATCCTCTGCAGCAGAGGTAACTCTGGGTCTTCCATTTCTGTGGCGGTCCTTATGAGAGCCAGTTTCATCATACCGCTTTATCGTTTTTGCGACTGCACTTTAAGAAACGTCCAAAGTTCCTGAAATTTTCCAGATTTAATTATTTGTAAAGTAAATGGAGAGTCTTCTCTTTAGTATTTGAGCGGTTCTTTCCATAATATGGACTTGGTCTTTTACCAAATAGGGCTATCTTCTGTATACCACCCCTACCTTGACACAACTGATTGGCTCAAACGCAATTAAGAAGGAAAGAAATTCCACAAATTAACTTTTAATTAGACACACCTGTTAATTGAAATGCATTCCAGGTGACTACCTCATGAAGCTGGTTGAGAGAATGCCAAGAGTGTGCAAAGCTGTCATCAAAGCAAAGGGTGGCTATTTGAAGAATCTCAAATATAAAATATATTTGGACTTGTTTAACACTTTTTTGCTTACTACATGATTCCATGTGTTATTTCATAGTTTTGATGTCTTCATTATTATTCTACAATGTAGAAAATAGTAAAATAAAGAAAAACCCTTGAATGTTAGTGTACATGTAATGACTTTAATGTACATTGTCATGTGCGGAATGCAGCCTACTATCAGTGCAGAAAGCCTGAAGTTATTTCTTAACTTTGTAGACCTGTTGCATGTAGAATCACAAGAGTTGTTCGATAATAATGCTGTCTAGAGTAGGACTAGTCTACCATACAAAAATGTAATTGAAGTTCAGACATTTTCAGAGCAGGGATCAGCAGTCTGCCTATTGATACTTGAATAGCCAACGTAAGACACCGGTGCATGTTTTAACCTCCTTTTCATGATAGGCGTAACCGCAGATCACGTGTAACCAGCCCAGGACTGCCACACCTGGCTTCTTCACCTGCGGGATTGTCTGAGACCAGCCACTCAGACAGCTGATGAAACTGTGGGTTTGCACAACTAAAGAGTTTCTGCAAAAACTGTCTCAGGGAAGCTCATCTGCGTGCTCGTCGTCCTCACCCGGGTATGGTTAGGATGCCCAACTGCAGTCAGATCCGTCTTCAGTGGGCAAATGGTCACCTTCGATGAATCCCGGTTTCAACTGTACCGGGCAGATGGCAGACAGTGTGTATGGTGTTGTGTGGGCAAGCGGTTTGCTGATGTCATTGTTGTGAACAGAGTGCCCCATAATGGTGGTGGGGTATGACAGATTTTTACCTTGTCAGCTCGGGATTCGATCTAGCAACCTTTCGGTTACCGGCCCTACACTCTAACCACTAGGCTACTTGCTGCCACAGCTAGTAGTTGGTTGCACAGCCTTTAGCCAAGATAACTGCAGACAAACACTTTATAGCCATCAATGAGCTTGCTGCACCTTTCTACTGGCAATTTGGTGCACTTTTCAGCAGCAAACTGCTCTAATTCTTCAATGCTTGAGGGGTGCCCTCCACCAACTTCTGTTTAACCCCCCTTTTTCCTCCCTAATTTTGTGATATCCAATTGCGATCCAATTACGTTCTTGTCTCATCGCTGCAACTGCCCAATGGGCTCGGGAGGGGTGAAGGTCAAGTCATGGGTACTCCCAAACATGAACCGCCAAACTGCGCTTCATAACAACCGCCCGCTTAACCCGGAAGCCATCCGCACCAACGTGTTGGAGGAAATACAGTTCAACTGACGACCGAAGTCAGCCTGCGGGCATCCTGCCTGCCACAAGGAGTCGCTAGAGCACGATGAGCAAAGTAAAGCCTCCCCTAACCCGGACGATGCTGGGCCAGTTGTGCCCTCCCCTATGGGACCCCAGGTCACAGCTGGTTGTGGCACAGACTGGGATCAAACTCGGGTGTAGCCTTAAGCACTTCGATGCATTGCCTTAGACCGCTGCACCACTCGGGAGGCCCCGACATAGGTATATGGACACTTCGCTGGCCACTCCAGAACGGTCCAGCACGTTCTTAACCATTGTTGGGTGCTTTTTTATGTGGGTTTGGGGTCATTGTCCTGTTGGAAGACCCACATCCTTCAATTGAGAACCAATTTTTGGACACTGGGTTGAACATTGGACGACAAAACACCTGATAATCTGCTGATTTAATGATGCCTTTAGTACGTTCAAGGCCCCCAGTACCAGAGGCAGCAAAGCAACCCCATAGCATTATCAAACTTGATTGTAGGGAGGGTGTTATTTTCATTGAATGCTTCATTTGGTCATTAACCCTGATCTACACTGCTCAAAAAAATAAAGGGAACACTTACACAACACAATGTAATGCCAAGTCAATCACACTTCTGTGAAATCAAACTGTCCACTTAGGAAGCAACACTGATTGACAATAAATGTCACATGTGGTTGTGCAAATGGAATAGGAACAGGTGGAAATTATAGGCAATTAGCAAGACACCCCCAATAAAAGGAGTGGTTCTGCAGGTGGTGACCACAGACCACTCAGTTCCTATGCTTCCTGGCTGATGTTTTGGTCACTTTTGAATGCTGGCGTTGCTTTCACTCTAGTGGTAGCATGAGACGGAGTCTACAACCCACACAAGTGGCTCAGGTAGTGCAGCTCATCCAGGATGACACATCAATGCGAGCTGTGGCAAGAAGGTTTGCTGTGTCTGTCAGCGTAGTGTCCAGAGCATGGAGGCACTACCAGGAGACAGGCCAGTACATCAGGAGACGTGGAGGAGGCCATAGGAGGGCAACAACCCAGCAGCAGGACCGCTACTTCCGCCTTTGTGCAAGGAGGAGCACTGCCAGAGCCCTGCAAAATGACCTCCAGCAGGTCACAAATGTGCATGTGTCTGCTCAAACGGTCAGAAACAGACTCCATGAGGGTGGTATGAGGGCCCGATGTCCACAGGTGGGGGTTGTGCTTACAGCCCAACACCGTGCAGGACGTTTGGCATTTACAAGAGAACACCAAGAATTCGCCACTGGCGCCCTGTGCTCTTCACAGATGAAAGCAGGTTCACACTGAGCACGTGACAGACGTGACAGTCTGGAGATGCCGTGGAGAACGTTCTGCAACATCCTCCAGCATGACCGGTTTGGCGGTGGGTCAGTCATGGTGTGGGGTGGCATTTCTTTGGGGGGCCGCACAGCCCTCCATGTGCTCGCCAGAGGTAGCCTGACTGCCATTAGGTACCGAGATGAGATCCTCAGACCCCTTGTGAGACCATATGCTGGTGCGGTTGGCCCTGGGTTCCTCCTAATGCAAGACAATGCTAGACCTCATGTGGCTGGAGTGTGTTAGCAGTTCCTACAAGAGGAAGGCATTGATGCTATGGACTGGCCCGCCCATTCCCGAGACCTGAATCCAATTGAGCACATCTGGGACACCATGTCTCGCTCCATCCACCAACACCACGTTGCACCACAGACTGTCCAGGAGTTGGCGGATGCTTTAGTCCAGGTCTGGGAGGAGATCCCTCAGGAGACCATCCGCCACCTCAGGAGCACGCCCAGGCGTTGTAGGGAGGTCATACAGGCACGTGGAGGCCACACACATTACTGAGCCTCATTTTGACTTGTTAAAAGGACATTACATCAAAGTTGGATCAGCCTGTAGTGTGGTTTTCCACTTTAATTTTCAAACTTTAAATCCATACCTCCATGGGTTGATACATTTGATTTCCATTGCTAATTTTTGTGTGATTTTGTTGTCAGCACATTCAACTATGTAAAGAAAAAAGTATTTAAGAATATTTTATTCATTCAGATTTAGGATGTGTTATTTTAGTGTTCCCTTTATTTTTTTGAGCAGTGTATATTGCCAAGGAACAGTAATTTAGTTTCATTGATCCACAGAACATTTCCCCCAGGATTTACGTTTATTTAGGTGGGGTTTTAAGAAGTTAAAAATCAGGCTTTCTTGTCTCCTCCAGCAGTGGGGTATTCCTACGCTTACCAATGACAGTGACTGTGTTGCCAGTGACCCCTCCAAACTTCCATCCTACTTTTGTCTTTAGACGCAGACCTGAACCTTGCCCAGATGGGGAGATAGCAGCATGTACGTCTGCTCTGTGGGGTCCTCTCAGGATCTGACAGGGAACAGCAAGGACTACACTGAGCTCATAGTGCCGAGTGAGTGGCTCTTATCCTCTCAGGGCCTCCATTGATTCCCCTCACCTGCCTGCATTTTGCACCACCACCCATCCATCCTATGACAAAACAAACAAACAAGTTATTCCATTCACTATTTGTATTTAGTACACAACATAGCACAGTACTGATCAAAGAATTTAAAATGCAAGTTTGTGAATAAATAAATCTGTTACATGAATACAGTGATGACATTATAGCTGTAGGTGGATAAACAAACTTGCAACGGCCACATAGGCCGACATTCCTAGAACCAAAAAGGATCCCAAACTGCTTCTTCATTCTTTGTTTTCACATTTAGAAAGTAGTCTGCAAGGTAAACAAGTACAATTAGTCATTTTCATTATATATCAGAAACATAGGCAAGTGCAAAGCAAATAATATACAAAGAGTGAGACAGGGTTTATGTGCAATTTTTGTTGGAAAAAACAACATACAATTGAATGAAATGGTACTTTGGTGTTTTAGGCCAAATAACACTGTGATAAATTTACCTTGGGGTATAAAACAGTTATCTTACAAAGTGACGATAAACTTGGTATGTAATGCTACAAACAACGCCGGACTGTTGTGTTTCGTTATGCACAATGGGCCAGCCAGACAACCTACAGTCTGGTTTTAGTGTTAGCACATTTCTCAGCTGATAACCAGACCTGTCTGGATAGCCATAGGGGAAACAAACTGTGAGGAGCCAATAGCCTTGTCTAACAATCCCTAACTCCTATTTACTACTAGTGTCTGAAGTAACTAGATAGGTGTGAGCAATATTCCAGACAATCCCCAAACCTCATCCGGACTGGAGCCATTGTTTACATCTGTCCAGTCCCTTCCGAAGTAGGGGAGCTGAATGGTTTAAAAGGGGTTGTAAAAAGATACTTTTTTCTGGTAAAACATTAAAGATAGCTGTTGACGAAAGCGGGCATTAAGCATTCTGTAGAACTGCCTGTGTAAAATATCTGTTTGTGACCAATGTGGGTTTGTAGTAAATCAAAATACTGCGTACAAAGCTTCTCTTTTTTACATTTACATGCTCTGAACAACAGAAGATACTACGAATATGATATGCAGCAATTTACAGGTTGACACCTACAGGCGTGATGGATAATCCAACAAAAAGCCTTACATGACATTAAGCAAATATTTCTAGACTGAAATGTAATTGCAAATCAGTAAAAAATAGTAGTTGCTTGTTTTCAGTAAACCATCAGGAAGTGTTTCCTTACTGCTATTCTGAAACGACAGAAGTGCATTGCAGGGGTATCCATCGAACACTTACTTACAGGTGTTCAATTTACCTCGGCCCAAATACATAGATAAAACTGACAGTTAGGCCTAGTAACTGTAATGGTATTAGTATTTCTGTAATGGTTATAGTATTTCTGTTGGTAAAACAATACTTGAGGTAATTTGATGAATGAACGGTCTAATCAGGCCCTAGTAAGTTACGAGTGGCAGACAAGTCACCCAATGAGAGAAGCTCCATGCTTATCTGAAGGCTGCAGATTCATTGACGGTTAGTTAAGACTGCTGAATTGGGACTAATAAAACAAGTACTGGCCAGAGAACCGACTGGTAACGCCAACGTTCTTCCTAAGAAAAAACGACATAAAACAAAAACAAGCTCTTTACAAAAAAATCTAACATCCAGTTTAGTCTTCTTATTTTTTTAAGGCAAGGCTTTCTTTCTTTAGTTTGAGACAGCTGTGGATTTCACAGACACACAAACGTATACATGTCTTATATTTAAAGGCATTTATCCACAGCTTTGATTGTGGTCCGCAGAGTGCAGAGAAGCAACAGAAAGGGCACAGGGATAGATACAATAATACAGTTGAGTACCAACATCCTACCCTTGGATTAGCCACTACGCTCCAAGGCCCGGTTTCCCAGATCAATATTAAAGCTTAGTCCTGGAATAGAAAGCATGATCAATGGACAATCTATATTTTGAATGTGCTTTTTAGTCTAGTTACAGGCTTAGGTGGAATGCGGTTCTGGGAAACCAGCCCTAAATGTTTTGAGTCATGTGGCTTTTATCAAAAGGTAGGATCCGTTGGGCAGACTCTGGAGTATTTTGTTTCAATAGATATATTTCCTATATACACACACACATCTGGTTCTGTATAAGGATGACAATCACAACAGAGATACAGGTCTAGAGCTCCCTGTGAAATGGTAGTGAGGCAAGGAGCAACAGTAACTTGAGTAGGACAGTGATGGGTTTCCCCTACGGGTGAGAAGTGAGGTGAGTCAGGTTGAGAGCTGGGCCAATTCGTGGTCGCTTGACGAGCTCACCTGCCTTTCCACCCTCCTTTGCATCTTACAGATAGCCATCCTTGCCTGAATGTCTCCCTTCTTCTCAAAGTAGTCCACCAGGGGCGGCTCGGTGAGCATCGACGCCAGCACCTGCTCAAAGGTGATGGACCAATCGCCTTCCAATATGCTTCCCTGTCGCTGCTGGTCGCCGGCGCAGCCAATCAGGACTGTGTCGTCGGCGATGTCCTCACACTGCAGAGAACCTGTGCTCACCATGGAGTAGGACGAGACCGACGTGTCATCCTTCACTTCTTCGTCCGACGTCTGCTGAGGCAGTGTTTCCAGCTGGGCCTCCGCCAAGGCCCTGCAGACCAGGGACTGCCCTGAGCTGCTCTCCCCATCCGGCTCCTCTTTTTCGGGTTGGAGCAGTTCAGCGGCGGGGGCGGGAGCCTGGGCGTTGGTGGTGTCGGTTGGTTTGTTGGCGCCGTTGTTGGTGAACTTCTTGCCCACCTCTCCGATGCGCAGCAGCAGGCTGGCCACAGTGGCGATGGCGTGGTAGAGCTCCTGCTCCAGTGGGTCCTCGCTGAACATGTTGTACAGGGTCTTACACAGCTCTATGAACTGCTCCTGTAGGGGACACACACAGGGGATCAGGCAGAAATGGCTTCTCTAAGTGTGTATGAGTGGTCAAGTTATGGTCATCTCTCAGTAATGTGGCATGTACCTGGTTCATCCTGCGAAGGTCTTTAATGGTCTCCTTCTTGGGCTCATTCTCCATGGCCCACATCCGCAGGTAGTACTTATAGTCCTTCACCTCTGAAACAGATATCACAATATTACACTGGATGCAGTGCCTTCAGAAAGTATTCATACCCCTTGACTTATTCCATATTTTGTTATGTTACAGCCTGAATTTAAAATGGATGAAATAGATTTCTCACCCATCTAAACACCATATTCCATAATAACAAAGTGAAAACATATCTTTAAAAATGACTGCAAATGTATTGAAAATGAAATACAGAAATATATCATTCACAAGTATTCACACCCGAGTCAATACTTTGGAAAAGCACCTTCGGCGGCGATTACAGCTTTGAGTCGTCTTTGGTATGTCTGTATCAGCTTTACACATCTGGATTTTGGGATTTTCTCACATTCTTCCTCAGATTTTCTCAGGCTCGGTTAGTTTAGATGGGGAGCGGCAGTGAACAGCAATCTTCAAGTCTTTCCACAGATTTGTTATGGGATTCGTCTGAGCTTTGGCTGGGCCACTCAATGGCTTTCAAATTCTTGTTCTGAAGCCATTCCAGCATTGCTTTGGCTGTAAATCTTCACTGTAGAGACTTGTCCTTCTTGCAGGTTCTCCCATCTCAGCCAATGAACTCTGTAGTTCTGTCCCCTCCCTGACCAAAGTCATTCTTGCCCGGTTACTCAGTTTGGTCAGATGGCGAGCTCTAGGTAGGCTGGGTAGTTCCATATCTCCCAATGATGGAGTTCACTATGCTCTTGGAAACTCTCAACACTCTAGAAATTGTTTTATTCTCTTCCCCAGATGTAGGCCTCATCACAATTGTCGGAGATCTACGGACAGTTCCTTGGACTTCAAGCTATAGTTTCCGCTCTGACATGAACTGTCAAATTTGGGACCTTATATAGACAGGCGTGTTTCTTTCTAAATCATGTCCAAACAATTTAATTGGCCACAGACTCCAATCAAGTTGTAGTGATTGGAGCTCCAGAGCTCAATTTAGAGCATCATAGCAAAGAGGTGTGAATCCTTATGTAAATCATTTTCAACAAATTTGCAAACATTTCTAAAATGTGTTTTACTTTGTCATTATGGGGTATTGCGTGTAGATTTGTTTATCTTACCAATGTAATACAGTGGCACGAAAAAGCATGTGAACCATTTGGAATTGGTCCTAAAATCACACCAATAGACAAACACAGTGTGCTTATCTAATAACACACAAATTATTGTATTTTTCTTGTCTATATTGAATACATCATTTAAACATTCACAGTGTAGGAAAAAGTATGTGAACCCTTAGGCTAATGACCTCTCCAAAAGCTTATTGGACTCAGGAGTCAGCAAATCTGGAGTCCAATCAATGAAACGAGATTAGAGATGTTGGTTAGAGCTGCCCTGCCCTATAAAATAAAATAGAAAACACTAAATTTGAGTTTGCTATTCCCAAGAAGCATTGTCTGATGTGAACCATGCCTTGAACAAAATAGATATCAGAAGACCTAAGAATTGTTGACTTGCATAAAGCTGGAAAGGGTGACAAAAGTATCTCTAAAAGCCTTGATGTTCATCTGTCCACGGTAAGACAAATTGTCTATAAATGGAGAAAGTTCAGCACTGTTGCTACTCTCCCTAGGAGTGGCTGTTCTGCAAAGACGACTGTAAGAGCACAGTGCAGAATGCTCAATGAGGTTAAGACGAATCCTAGAGTGGCAGCTTAAGACTTACAGTAATGTCTGGAACATGATAACATCTCTGACGAGTCTACAATACGTGAAACACTAAACAAGAATGGTGTTCATGGGAGAACACCACGGAAGAAGCCACTGCTCTCCAAAGAAAACATTGCTGCACGTCTGAAGTTTGCAAAAGAGCACCCGGATGTTCCACAGTGCTACTGGCAAAATATTCTGTGGACAGATGAAACTAATGTTGAGTTATTTGGGAGGAACACACAACACTTTGTGGAAAAAAACAGTAAAACCTCACCCTCACTGTAAAGTATGGTGGAGGGAGAATCATGGTTTTGGCTGGCTCGGGGTCTGGACAGCTTGCTATCATTGACAGGAAAATGAATTCCCAAGTTTATCAAGACATTTTGCAGGAGAATGTGAGGCTATCTGTCCGCCAATCGAAGCTCAACAGAAGTTGGGTGATACAACAGGACAACGACCCAAAATACAAGTAAACCAACAACAGAATGGCTTCAAAAGAAGAAAATCCTGATCTCAACCTGTTTTGAGATCCTGTGGCATGACCTCAAGAGAGCGGTTCACACCAGACATCCCAAGAATATTGCTGAACTGAAACAGTTTTGAAAACAAGAATGGTCCAAAATTCCTCCTGACCGTTGTGCAGGTCTGATCCGCAACTACAACATTTTTTTGGTTGAGGTTATTGCTGCAAAAAGGAGGGTCAACCAGTTATTAAATCAAAGGGTTCACATACTTTTCCCATCCACACTAAGTTCAATAAAGACATGAAAATGTATAATTGTTTGTGTGTTAGTGTAAGCAGACTGTGTTTATCTATTGTTATGACAAGCTCATGCAGAAATCCAGGTAATTCCATAGGGCTCACATACTTTTTCTTGCCACTGTACATTTTGAATTCAGGCTATTACACAACAAAATGTAAGTCAAGGGGTATGAATGCTTTCTGAAGGCACTGTATGCATAGCAATACCGTTTGAATCCTGCAGAGGGCAGGACAAGGAAGAAGACCAGTACTGTAGAAAGGTCATTAATATTGGCAGGGGAGTGAGGCTCACCTTTCTTCTCCTCTGCATCTCCGCTTCCCAATGCGTCCTCAGCCACTTTCACCTCCTCTCCTGCAGACAGAGTAAACCACCACCATCACCATACCCACAATGCCACTAATCAGACCATCCACACCAGTGTACACACTACACATTGACAAGTAGGAAAGTGGGTTATCTAGACAGGGGTTGGGAGGAGGGGGGTCTTTCCAGTGGAAGATGATTGTGCTAGTGTGTGAGACATCCACTTAACAGAAGATGAGGTGAGTCAACTAGCCCCCTGATGCTAGGAGGATAACAGGCAGGGAGGTGAGTCAACTAGCCCCCAGATGCTAGGAGGGTAACAGGCAGGGAAGTGAGTCAACTAGCCCCCAAATGCTAGGCGAGTAACAGGCAGGGAAGTGAGTCAACTAGCCCCCAGATGCCAGGAGGGTAACAGGCAGGGAAGTGAGTCAACTAGCCCCCAGATGCTAGGAGGGTAACAGGCAGGGAAGTGAGTCAACTAGCCCCCAGATGCCAGGAGGGTAACAGGCAGGGAAGTGAGTCAACTAGCCCCCAGATGCCAGGAGGGTAACAGGCAGGGAAGTGAGTCAACTAGCCCCCAGATGCTAGGAGGGTAACAGGCAGGGAAGTGAGTCAACTAGCCCCCAGATGCCAGGAGGGTAACAGGCAGGGAAGTGAGTCAACTAGCCCCCAGATGCCAGGAGGGTAACAGGCAGGGAAGTGAGTCAACTAGCCCCCAGATGCTAGGAGGGTAACAGGCAGGGAAGTGAGTCAACTAGCCCCCAGATGCCAGGAGGGTAACAGGCAGGGATGGAAGATACGGATACTACAGCAGATTATACAGGGGGAAAGCGATGCGATGTCATTCACACCTGGACCGGAACGTACCAAAGAGAGCCCAGAGTGGACTGTACCAAGTGGACAGGGAGAGTAAATTAAGGGGGGGGGGGGGGGGGGGGGGGGAGTACTACAAAGAGCATTTTGATCAAGGGTCTCCACTCTGTATAAAGATAGTTGTGTAATCTGCTGGTACGATGTCACTGAGTGTGCTATACCACATGGGGGGGGGGGGGGTATTAACAGGTTAGAGATAAATCCTCTATGAACTACAACTAATCATTGTTTCACAAGTTTGCAGATTATTCAAACATGAGATTGACTATTCCCCCTGAATACAGTGTGGCCACCATTTCGTTGATCAAAAGTGTCTTTGTGACGAAGAGATTTACAGAGAGACAAACCTGAGGTCACTTCCTGCACCAGGAAGTCCAGATCAGACAGGAAGGGAGGTTCTGGAGCAGTGAATAGAAAACGGAACCAGATGGAGAGAGGACAGACATGAGAGAAAGAATTAAAGAGAGAGAGAGAGAGAGATAAAGAGCAAGATGAGGAGATTAAGACAAAGTGAGAAGGGAGGAAGGTGAGACGGAGGAAAGAGAGGGCGGGTGGAGAAAGAGGGAGGCAGGGAGGAGAGGATCAAACGATAGGAAGATGAGAATACACATTCAGTCAGTTAAGTCAGTAGTAGGAATCAGTTTTCAATGCACAGGCACATGCAAGGACCAGGACCACTCATTGCCTCAAGCAAAAAAAACAAGAAAAATCGAACCAACATGTCAAATATCACATGGAAATTGTGAGCAAACTACAGAATGAAAGATGGTTCACACGTGTGTGTGTTCCCTCCTGAGGGATTATGTTACGTTTATGTCAACAGCAGTACGTTTATGTCAACATCAATGTGTGTGTACCCTGTGGAGTGTCATCAGTGAAGAACTGTGTAGCTTCCAGTGCCGACTCGGCCTCCTCTGGACACAATGCTGTAAGAGAGACAAGAAGTATGTTCGCCCCAGTATGTATTATCCTAACACACACACAAATCATACCCACAAGCACGCACGTGCACATACTTTATTCAAAACTGCTCAATTGTTCCCATTCTATAACATTATAGTAACACACCCACAGACACAAACACAATTCTTCCGTCACGCATATACATGGTGCCTGTCCTTTAAAAAAAAAACACACCACCCAAAGCACAGGGCCACAAGACTGTGCTGATTCACTAGAACTGTGTTTGAGGGAAAAATATGTGTGTGAAGCTAATTAGTGAGACTGGGAGTGTGAATGTCCCACAGTGAGTTGATCAGGCTGTTATTGGACCGGCAGAGTTGTGTTTTCCCCTGCTTACCTGGCGGCAGGTGAAGATTGTACAGTAACTTGAGTTTCTCTGTCATGTCTCCGTGGTACATCCCACCTTTTGGGAGACACGTGGTGGGTCAGTGGGATCCATGCTGACTAATCGTAAAATCACTACCAGCCAATTAAGCAGTGAGATTTATCCTGCTTCAAACTAGCACATAACTGATCTCGAAAATATCTCAGAACACCAGCTACACAACCCCGACCCCTCCTCCCGACCGACACATCCATGTTTAATATAGAAATCAGTTAATATTTTCAACGGAAAGTTACGATTCTCTACTTCTTCAAACTCACTCAGACCCGTGACAAACTCCTTGAAGTTGATGAGGCCGTCCTTGTTCATGTCCAGCAGGCGGAAGAGGCGCGCAGCCAGCGTGGCGGTGTGTGTCCCACAGAGCCAGGTTCCCAGGGCCCCGAACAGCTGGCAGAATTGTCCCAGGTCAATGCGGTACTGCTCCAGGTAGGGCAGACTGGGGTCGTGGCGCTCTGCCGCTGTGGTGCTGGCCCCCCAGTAGCAGCTCATTATGTGCTTGGCCTGCCATGGGGAAGGGGAGTGGGATGCAGCTCAGAGGTGGTACTGGCTGATTGAGACATTGAATGGAGAGTGCAATGGTGCTTGACAGTTGAGACATTTGACCTATTGACAAAGGCTTGATAATGATGGTTTTGTTGCCAGCTTTCAGTTTAAAAAAATACAAAATGTTTTGTCACATATACTGGATAGGTGCTGTGAAATGTGTTGTCTTACACTTGTTTGGGGCATGAGCCACAACTTGTTTTGTTCTCAGTCTATTGATAATGCTTACAAAACACATACCGTGTGACAGCTGTGTGACTTGTCATCACAACCATGACCAGCATCACACAACAAACAACTTATTTACCACCCACCACACTAAGTTGACACGCCTGAGTTAAGAACAACATTGCTAACAGAGAAAACTAAATGTTCAAAACCATTGCTGGGTAATGATGTAAAAAGCCGTAGGAACGATAATAACAATGATTTGTTACCTTGAAGTGAACATAGAGTTCTTCTAGCTCCTCGATACTGAAGGCGGAGTCTGTCATGATAGCTCTTACCTGTGGATAGACACACAGCTCTACATCAGACAGAGAAACACCTCTGGCTACAGCATATTAAGTAGGCACTGTATGACTTCAGTATGCACATGTTTTTGTTCCAACCATAACATAACCTATTCGATACATCTCATATCCACAATTGAATCCTACAGACGAAGAAGTGTACCTATGATGAAAATTACAGGCCTCTCTCATCTTTTTAAGTGGGAGAACTTTCACAATTGGTGGTTGACTAAATACTTTTTTGCCCCACTGTATGAATGAGTGATGGAACAGAACAGCATAAGCAAGATGCAATAGATGGTATCGAGTACAGTATATACATATGAGATGAGTAATGTAGGGTATGTAAACATCAAAGTGGCATAGTTTAAAGTGGCTAGTGATACATGTATTACATAAAGATGGCAAGATGCAGTAGATGACAGAGTACAGTATATACATATACATATGAGATGAGTAATGTAGGGTATGTAAACATTATATTAAGTGGCATTGTTTAAAGTGGCTAGTGATACATTTTTACATCAATTTCCATTATTAATATGAGCTGGAGTTGAGTCAGTATGTTGGCAGCAGCCACGCAATGTTAGTGGTGGCTGTTTAACAGTCTGATGGCCTTGAGATAGAAGCTGTTTTTCAGTCTCTCGGTCCCTGCTTTCATGCACCTGTACTGACCTCGCCTTCTGGATGATAGCGGGGTGAACAGGCAGTGGCTCGGGTGGTTGTTGTCCTTGATGATCTTTATGGCCTTCCTGTAACATCGGGTGGTGTAGGTGTCCTGGAGGGCAGGTAGTTTGCCCCCGGTGATGCGTTGTGCAGACCTCACTACCCTCTGGAGAGCCTTACGGTTGTGGGTGGAGCAGTTGCCGTACCAGGCGGTGATACAGCCCAAAAGGATGCTCACGATTGTGCCTCTGTAGAAGTTTGTGAGTGCTTTTGGTGACCAGACAAATTTCTTCTGCCTCCTGAGGCGCTGCTGCGCCTTCTTCACAACGCTGCCTGTGTGGGTGGACCAATTCAGTTTGTCTGTGATGTGTATGCCGAGGAACTTAAAACTTACTACCCTCTCCACTACTGTCCCGTCGATGTGTTTCCTGAAGTCCACAATCATCTCCTTTGTTTTGTTGACGTTGAGTGTGAGGTTATTTTCCTGACACCACACTCTGAGGGCCCTCACCTCCTCGTTGTTGGTAATCAAGCCTACCACTGTAGTGTCGTCCGCAAACTTGATGATCGAGTTGGAGGCGTGCATGGCCATACAGTCGTGGGTGAACAGGGAGTACAGGAGAGGGCTCAGAACGCACCCTTGTGGGGCCCCAGTGTTGAGGATCAGCGGGGTGGAGATGTTACCTACCCTCACCACCTGGGGGCGGCCCGTCAGGAAGTCCAGTACCCAGTTGCACAGGGCGGGGTCGAGACCCAGGGTCTCGAGCTTGATGACGAGTTTGGAGGGTACTATGGTGTTAAATGCTGAGCTGTAGTCGATGAACAGCATTCTCACATAGGTATTCCTCTTGTCCAGATGGTTTAGGGCAGTGTGCAGTGTGGTTGCGTTATCTGTGGACCTATTGGGGCGGCAAGTAAATTGGAGTGGGTCTAGGGTGTCAGGTAGAGTGGAGGTGATATGGTCCTTGACTAGTTTCTCAAAGTACTTAATGATGACAGAAGTGAGTGCTACGGGGCGGTAGTGATGCCTCTAGCACTGAGATGCAGTGCCTTAGACTGCTGCGCCACTCGTGAGCCCCCTTAAAGTTTGGAATGAATAATCCAGAGATATTTATACAGAGCATACCAAACATTAGGAACACCTTCCTAATATTGAGATGCACCCCCTTTTGCCCTCAGAACAGCCTCAATTTGGTCAGAGCATGGACTCTCCAAGGTGCCGAAAGCGTTCCACTGGGTTGCTGGCCCATGTTGACGCCAATGCTTCCCACAGTTGTGTCAAGTTGGCTGGATGTCCTTTTGGTGGTGGACCATTCTTGATACTCACAGGAAACTATTGAGCGTTGCAGTTCTTGACACAAACCGGTGCGCCTGGCACCTACTACCATACCCCATTCAAAGGCACTTAAATATTTTGTCCTGCCCATTCACCCTCAATGGCACACATACACAATCCAAGTCTCAATTGTCCCAAGGCTTAAACATCCTTCTGTAACCACTTACACTGATTGAAGTGGATTTAATAAGCGACATCAAATAAGGGATTTTAGCTTTCACCTGGATTCACCTGGTCAGTCTCTCATGGAAAGAGAGGGTGTTCCCACAGTGTATGGAGAGTTGGCCCAATGTGGTTTCTGTCTGAACATTCCAAGAGCACCACTTTCTCCTCCATAACCATTGCTAAGTGATAATTTACACGTCTGCGTTATGCTGTTTATTTCTGAACGTTTTTAAAACATATGAAGATGTCCAGTGAAAGCAGATACAGTTGAAGTTGGAAGTTTACATACACCTTAGCCAAATACATTTAAACTCAGTGTTTCACAATTCCTGACATTTAATCGTAGTAAAAATTCCCTGTCTTAGGTCAGTTAGGATCACTACTTTATTTTAAGAATGTGAAATGTAAGAATAATAATAGAGAGAATTATTTATTTCAGCTTTGATTTCTTTCATCACATTCCCAGTGGGTCAGATGTTTACATACACTCAATTAGTATTTGAAACATTTGCCACTCAATTGTTTAACTTGGGTCAAACGTTTCAGGTAGCATTCCACAATAAGTTGGGTGGAGTTTGGCCCATTCTTCCTGACAGAGCTGGTGTAACTGAGTCAGGTTTGTAGGCCTCCTTGCTCATACAAGCCTTTTCGGTTCTGCCCACACATTTTCTATAGGATTGAGGTCAGGGCTTTGTGACGGCCACTCCAATACCTTGACTTTGCTGTCTTTAAGCCATTTTGGAAGTATGCTTGGGGTCATTGTCCATTTGGAACACCCATTTGCGACCAAGCTTTAACTTCCTGACTGATGTCTTGAGATGTTGCTTCAATATATCCACAATTGTCCTCCCTCATGATGCCACCTATTTTGTGAAGTTCACCAGTCCCTCCTGCAGCAAAGCACCCCCACAACATGATACTATAGTCCTATAATTCCTATAATAACTACAACCTAAAACTTATTGCCTGGGAATATTGAAGACTCCTGTTAAAAGGAACCACCAGCTTTCATATGTTCTCATGTTCTGAGCAAGGAACTTAAACGTTAGCTTTTTTACATTGCAATATGTGCCCTTTTACGTTCTTCTTCAACACTTTGTTTTTGCATTATTTAATCCAAATTGAACATGTTTCATTATTTATTTGAGGCTAAATTGATTTTATTGATATATTATATTAAGTTAAAATAAGTGTTCATTCAGTATTGTTGTAATTGTAATTATTACAAATACATTTAAAACAAATCGTCCGATTAATCGGTATTGGCATTCTTTTGGTCCTCCAATAATCAGTATCGGCATTAAAATCATAATCGGTCGACCTCTACTTCAGGCGTTTGGAAATTGCTCCCAAGGATGAACCTTGTGGACTTGTGGAGGTCTACAATTTGTTTTCTGAGGTCTTGGCTGATTTCTTTTGATTTTCCCACTCTCAGAAATACATCCACAGGTACACCTCCAATGGACTCAAATGATGTCAATTAGCCTTTCAGAAGCTTCTAAAGCCATGACATAATTTTCTGGAATTTTCCAAGCTGTTCAAAGGCACAGTCAACTTAGTGTATGTAAACTTCTGACCCACTGGAATTGTGATACAGTGAATTATAAGTGAAATAATCTGTCTAAACAATTGTAGGACAAATTACTCGTGTCATGCACAGTCCTAACCGACTTGCCAAAACTATAGTTTGTTGACAAGAAATGTTTGGAGTGGTTGAAAAACGGGTTTTAATGACTCCAACCTAAGTGTATGTAAACTTCCGACTTCAACTGTATGCAACACAAGTACAGACTTGGATAAACATTATCCCACTGCTCTGTTTTGCTTGTTTACAGAGGGTCATTTCATAGGGAACGGTCAGAGGTGAGGTCACCAAGCGCTTCATTCATGGTCACATCTTTGCAGTAATGGAAAAAGTACTAAATTGTCACACGGACAGCTAGGGGCACACTCCAACATAATTTACAAAAGCAGTATTTGTGTTTAGTGAGTCCGCCAGATCAGAGGCGGTAGGGATGACAACGGTTATATTGATAGGTGAGTGCATTGGAGCATATTGCTGTCCTGCCTGTACTTTTGGGTGTCAGGGAAAATGTATGGAATAAAAAGTACATATTTTCATTAGGAATGTAGTAGAGTAAAAGTAAATGTATAAACAGTGAAGTAAAGTACAGATGCCCCCCAAAACTACTTAAGTACTGTAGTATTTCAAAGTATTTTTAATTAGTTACTTTACACCACTGCTTCTTTGACATATGAACTCACCACGCTCCTCTTGGCGGTGTCCTCCAGCGATTGGATGACCTTTAACCTCTGATGGAACCTCATCTGCTCGATGACATCAGCACGCAAACTACCAAACTTCTGCTCAGAGACACAGACAGAGGGAAAAGGCAGTGAAGTCACTAATATGTAGAATCGATATCAATCTCTCCTTGTGCTATGTGATTGACTTAAGTGAGTTGTGTGAAAAAGTCACGTGGTTCTACTAGTCATGTCTTACCTCACAGGATGACTTGATGAGCTGGAACACGTCAATCTGAGGCGGCGGCTCATCGCCACTGGTCAACAGGGCGTGGAGGTGGGGAATGGGCGGAGACACGGTCTGCTTGTTGACAACATTGTCCAGATACCTGTGAGTGAGTGAGAGAGATAATCCAATATTTCTCACTCCGAGCAATATGGCTATAGCTTCTTCAGTCTAGAGCAGTACTGCCATCATTCATAAATAGAAGGAGAAAAAAAACAAGTAAACCTTTCTGTATAGTTACACTATAGTTACTATTCCAATTAAACATTTTGGCTGTGCAATGTGTATTGGTGTCAATTACATGGAAGTCAGTTCAGTCAAGTGAATTAGGGAAGAAGCACTTGAGAAATTGTTCCTTCCGTCCATTCTATTCTATTCCCCAACTCACCGTCCAAGGATGGTCATGGCCTCTCCCTCGTCATTGCAGTCCAGTAGGGTGTCCATGTTGGCGTGCAGCACGGCCAGTGCCACTTGGAAGATGACCTTGATGCCCTCATAGAAGAAGCAGTCAACCAGAAGCACAGCGCTGTCGAAGGGCATGACGCTGAGGAACAGGGTGAGGAACCAGGAGAGGGAGATGGTGGAGATGACTCCCAGCTCCTGCATGTGCTCGTAGAGGAAAGGGAGGCACGCGCGAGTCAGCTCCTCAAACACACCCTGGTCAACGAGAGCACCTGAGAGAGAGAGCGAGACTATTTAGAACGTACTGTTTAGTAAAAAGGTATGCAATAAGCAACAAATATCAACATACCTCTCATCCATACTGAGAAGCAATGTTCCCTAAAAAAAAAATGCTTTATCCAGTTTACTGTGAACACTAATGCTATACCCACTTTAAGATAGTTTTCAGACAGTGGTCAAGTAGGCTACTGTGGCAATTTGATCATAATGCAGGCCTACCAGAGTGACCTACCATCATAAACAACGGAGAAAATGCATCCCGTAACATTTTAACATGGAAATAGCTGTTCTATCATTCAGCCTACAGTTGCAGCCAATGTGCGGTGATCAATGTAGGCCTACATTCCATGAGACTTTTGAAAAAAACATGCAGGGCTTGACATTAACCCGTTTATCCACTTGTCCTTCAGACAAGGAGGTGACTGAAGATGGTGGTGGGTTGTTTGATGCAAGAAACCACTTTACAGAATACAATGCATTATTATTCCCATGCCATTATTACAGAGAATCAGACAAATTATTCTATCCTCTGCCTACTTAGCTTATTCAAGCCGGTCTCAAAATACAACACTGCCCTATGAAGACACAAAAAAAAGCTATTGATTTTACTCACTTTTCATAGATGTCTAACAATGTACACGTTTTGTCCACTTGCAGGAAGCAATCACTGACTACAAATGATCTGTAACTGGGCGAGTGACTCAATAAATAGCAAAGGATATGAACAAAATGTGCACACGTGGCTACATGCAGCTCTCGCTTTGATCTCAAAACAAGCCATCTACTCACGACCGCTCATGCTGTAAACACAGTCCAGTTCAAAGTGAACGGAACAGATCCATATACAGTGTCTTCGGAAAGTATTCAGACTCCTAGACTTTTTGCACATTTTGTTACATTACAGCCTTATTCTAAAAATAATTAAATAAAAACAATTCCTCAGCAATATACACAGAATACCCCATAATGGCATAGCTAACAGGTTTTTAGAAATGTTTGCAAATGTATTAAAAGTAAAATACAGAAATACCTTATTTACATAAGTATTAAGACGCTTCGTTATGAGACTCGAAATTGAGCTCAGGTGCATCCTGTTTCCATTGTTCGTCCTTGGAGTCCACCTGTGGTAAATTCAATTGATTTGACATGATTTGGAAAAGGCACACACCTGTCCATACAAGGTCCCACAGTGCAAGTCAGAGCAAAAACCAAGCCACGAGGTCAAAGGAATTGTCCGTAGAGCTACGAGACAGGATTGTGTCGAGGCACAGATCTGAGGAAGGGTACAAAAACATTTCTGCAGCATTGAAGGTCCCCAAGAACAAAGTTGGCTCCATCACCTTTAAAATGGAAGGGAGGTGACCAAGAACCCAATGGTCACTCTGACAGAGCTCTAGAGTTCCTCTGTGGAGATGGGAGAACTTTCCAGAAGGACAACCAGCTCTCGGCAGCACTCCACCTATCAGGCCTTTATGGTAGAGTGGCCAGGCAGAAGCCACTCCTCAGTAAAAGGCACATGAGAGCCTGCTTGGAGCTTGCCAAAAGGCACCCAAAGACTCTCAGACCATGACAAACAAGATTCTCTGGTCTGATGAAACCAAGATTTAACTATTTGGCATGAATGCCAAGTGTCTCGTCTGGAGGAAACCTGGCACTATCCCTATGGTGAAGCATGGTGGTGGCAGCATCATGCTGTGGGGATGTTTTTCAGAGACTGGGAACTAGTCCGGGTTAGGGTTGCAAAGGGTCTGAAACTTTCCAGGAGATTGCCGGAAATTTTCCAATGGAAGTTAAGCCCGGGAATTTTGCTTAAATTAATCAAAAAAGCTTATAACAGTGAACCTTTTCTGTGAGGATACACTCAAGGCAATTCTAGGTCTTGTGGCATATTTTAGTTAAACTATCCCCAATTCAATGGAATTGCAACCCTCTGCATGCACAGTGCATTTTTCCATCACATGTACTGCTGATTCTCAAGATCTTGAACACTAATGAGATGCTATTGAGCCAACACTACTACACTGTCTGAGCCAAGGACTACATACTTTTGATTACAATACTGGGTGGGGTGAATATATTTTATGACATACATCATTTTTTGTTAACTAGTGAATAGTAGCCTACAGCAAAGTGTGTTTAAATCATTTCTAACTTGTTAACAATTTCTGCAAGTTAGTTTTTGCTACGATGTGGGTTTTATCTTGCTTGAGCCTGCTAACTGAGGAGTGTTAATTCACCTGTTTCCAAACATGTTTAATTTTAAAACATTAATCTGGACAAGTGCATAAAGTTCCCTCAGTGCTCACAACAATCAACCTCCGACAAAAGTCCCTCTACCTCTATTAAAGGTGAAAATGATGAATCAGACACCTTATCGATAGCAACAGCTCATGATCCTCCTGCAACCAGAAGTTTTTTTGACTAAATGGAGGAACGTAGTCAGAGATGCTGATGAATGTCTTGCTCGAGCTGTGTATGTAACTGGTTCACCTCTAACGCTCACAGGCAATGTGTATTGGAAGAGATTTCTGAATGTTCTTCACCCAGCATACACCCCTCCAACCAGACATGCTTTATCTACTCATTTGCTGGATGCAGAGTTCAACAGAGTTCAAGTGAAGGTCAAGCAAATCATAGAGAAAGCAGACTGTATAGCAATCATCTCTGATGGGTGGTTGAATGTTTGTGGGTATGGAATAATTAACCACGTAATCTCCACCCCTCAACCAGTATTCTACAAGAGCACAGACACAAGGGACAACAGACACACCGGTCTCTACATTTCAGATGAGCTGAAGGCAGTCATCAACGACCTTGGACCACAGAAGGTATTTGCACTGGTGACAGACAATGCTGCGAACATGAAGGCTGCTTGGTCTAAAGTGGAGGAGTCCTACCCTCACATCACACACATTGGTTGTGCTGCTAATGCATTGAATCTGCTCCTCAAGGACATCATGGCACTGAAAACAATGGATACACTCTACAAGAAAGCCAAGGAAATGGTTAGGTATGTGAAGGGTCATCAAATTATAGCAGCAATCTACCTCACCAAGCAAAGTGAGAAGAATAAGAGCACCACATTGAAGCTGCCCAACAACACCCGTTGGGGTGGTGTTATCATGTTTGACAGTCTCCTGGAGGGGAAGGAGTCTCTCCAAGAAACGGCCATATCACAGTATGCAGATATGGGCAGGCCCATCAAGAGGATCCTCCTGGATTATGTATTTTGGGAGAGAGTTGTAAGCAGCCTGAAACCGAAAGTAGTAGCCATTGCACGGATTGAGGGAGACAATGCCTTCCTGTCTGATGTTCAGACTCTTCTTGAAGATCTAAGAAGAAATCCGTTCTGCCCTGCCCACTTCACTGTTGCTCCAAGCAGAGCAAACTGCAGTTCTGAAATACATCAAAAAGCATGAAGACTTCTACCTGAAGACCATACACATCGCAGTGTACATGTTGGACCCCAAGTATGCTGGCAAAAGCATCCTGTCTGGTGCAGAGATCAACAAGGCCTATGGTGTCATCACTACCGTGTCTTTCCACCTTGGCCTGGATGAGGGCAAGGTTCTTGGCAGTCTGGCGAAGTACACTTCCAAGCAAGGGCTTTGGGATGGAGATGCAATATGGCAGTCGTGCCAACATATATCATCAGCCACCTGGTGGAAGGGACTTTGTGGATCTGAAGCTCTTTCCCCATTGCCTCCATCATCCTCCAAATCGCACCAACATCAGCCGCCTCAGAGCGCAACTGGTCCTTGTTTGGGAACTGATAAGGGAATTTATATGTTTAAAGTCTCTTAAACTCGTCCCCTACTGTATTTATTTATTTAGCTCCTTTGCACCCCAGTATTTCTACTTTGCATACTCATCTACTGTCAAATCTACCATTCCAGTGTTTTAATTTCTATATTTTTGATTTACTTCACCATCATGGCCTATTTATTGCATTTACCTCCCTTATCTCACCTCATTTGCTCACATTGTATATAGACTTATTTTTCTACTGTATTATTGACTATGTTTTTTTTTACTCCATTCGTAACTCTGTGTTGTTATACGTGTCAAACTGCTTTGCTTTATCTTGGCCAGGTCGCAGTTGTAAATGAGAACTTGTTCTCAACTTGCCTACCTGGTTAAGTAAAGGTGAAATAAAAAAATAAAAAATAAAGTAATGACTAAAGAATTCCACCCTGAAACGTATTTAACGGTGTGAAATGTATTAGAATTATAAGACTATAATCCAATAATGTATGTGTGAGACAAGTTAAGGGTGAGAAATGTATGGTTGAGAAAACAAAGGACATTTGAACTAGACATGACCTGGTTGTAACTCTGAAAACTGACAACAGGAAAGAGGGCCCTTCCAAGGTCTCTCTAATCTAGGGAGGAGGGGAACAGCGAGAAATTGCCAAGGCTGGTAGAAAAGTGATAAAACTGTGTGTGTGTGTGGAAGTAAAAAAAAAAAAATGCTGTTTTTGCATTTTTGACTTCAGAGCTCTCTGAATAAAGAATGAACCTTTTGCAGTATCTGAGACTTTGCCTAATTCTTATTTTGAACCCGGGATTTACAACCTGGGGTGAATTGGTCGAAGCTATAAAATAGTTTGGTTAGAACATTGGGAGAAAATTCTCGTGACAGGAACACACATACCAAAGCACGCAACAGGCTGACCAATACAAGGGTTGAAAAACTGGTGGCCATCCGGGCAAATTTGAGGCTTTTTGAGCCTGACAATGAGCCATCCTCAACGAGATCGGAACGTGACAGTGAAGATGAGGCCCCAGAGTCTGATGTTCAAGAGGTGGACATTGAGAAGTTCCAGGGAGAAGACATGGAAGCCTAAGAGGAAGACAACCAAAGCTTTAGTTTCTAGACTATAATTTTACAGATGTATGTTGAAAACGTTTTGGGGAGATGCGATGGATCATTGGGGATCATTCAATATTCCCTTTCTTTTGTTGTTCAGTGAAATCATCCCATCTGAAGAGTTGACTCATTTAATTAAAGTTCAATTTGTAACGAAATGTATTTATTTTTCTATTGGAAAGATTATCATTTGTAATGATGTCTACTTGTTTATGTTATGGTAAATATATCCAATGCAAAAAACATTACATTTAAATGGTATTAATATTAATTTGCAGATATTTCCATTAATTCCGATATATTCCCACAGAAGGTTTCCACCTCTGAATATTCCCCAAAATGTGCAACCCTAGTCAGGATGGAGGAAAAGATGAATGGAGCAAAGTATTGAGAGATCCTTGATGAAAACCTGCTCCATAGTGCTCAGGACTTCAGACGGGGGTTCACCTTCCAACAGGACAACGACCCTAAGCACACAGCCAAGACAACGCAGGAGTGGCTTCAGGACAAGTCTCTGAATGTCCTTGAGTGGCCCAGTCAGGGCCCGGACTTGAACCCGATCGAACATCTCTGGAGAGACCTGAAAATAGCTGTGCAGCGATGCTCCCCATCCAACCTGATAGAGCTTGGGAGGATCTACAGAGAATGGGAGACACTCCCCAAATACAGATGTGCCAAGTTTGTAGCATCATACCCAAGAAGACTCAAGACTGTAATCGCTGCCAAAAGGTGCTTCAACAAAGTACTGAGTAAAGGGTCTGAATACTTATGTAAAAAAATATGCTTTTGCTTTGTCATTCTCGGGTATTGTGTGTAGGTAGATTGATGAGACTAAAAATGTGATACATTTTAGAATAAGGCTGTAAAGTAACAAAATGTGAAAAAAAAAGTCAAGGGGTCTGAATACTTCTGAAGGCACTGTATAGCATTGGTCTATTTGCATATAGGCCTAATGCAGCTCTGATTGGTTATGCCTCACTGGTCTGTGTAGAGTATGGGCTGAGTCGTGCGTGTTAATGCAATAGAATCCTACTCCGATGCGTTCTGCCCACAACAAAATCTCTTGCATAGTTTGTTTTGTTTAGGTATGTTGCATTGCATTAATATTGCGTTGATTCGATCACAATTCCCACAGTAAAGGGAAACGTTGATAGTGTTTAACTAAGGGGGAAAACTCTAGAAAGTTGAGTGAAGTTCAAACTCGTGCTTCTGTGTGGGCTGATATTTCTTCATGGCGGCAGTCCAATGGGAGCTGCGTGCAATTTAGAGGGAACATTGCTGAGAAGCTGTCATCTTAGATGTGCAATCGTGCTTGTTCCCCAGACATTCGTTCAATTTTGTAGAACGCGTCCCCTATTCTGATTATCAACTATTGTCAAACACATGTGTGGAAAGACAATTCTCTTCCTCAATAGTGTGCAGGGAATTCTACTAGATGAAGACAAAATGAGTATGACATCCTGGCATTTAAAGCATTCTCAATTTTCTAAAATGTCACATATTATAGAACGTTCTATTTTTCCATACCCAAATAGCCTACTAATTTAGAGCACAAGTATAGGTATTGGGACACAGTCACTGTGTGACCACTGTAAATTTAATTTAAGTGACGGCCATTTGAAGGGCAGTGAACGAAGAATGGGCTTGTCTACCCTATAAAACACTCTGAAATGAGGGGATTTGGAGGAATCTTAACAGAGGATTCTTTCCTAAGTGTGTAGGGAGCGACAAAACAAAGACATAACCCAATGGAATTTAACACAAGTGTGTGTCTATGAGAGGTTGTGTCAGTCACTCACCCACCACCCTGGTGTTGTAGTAGTCAGGCAGCATCCTCTCACACAGAGCCACCAAAAGCCAGAAGGCCTCCTCCTCCGTACAGTACAGCAGCAGTACCGACGTCACAATGTTCATCGCCTGGAGAGAGAGAGAGAGAGAACGGTTTAGTGATAGATACAGAGGTTTATAACAAGAGAAACAGACAGGTACATTAACCCTATTACAGGGGCTGAGTCGCTGGCTTACTGATGCTCTTCCATGCCGTCCCTAGGAGGGGTGCGTCACTTGAGTGGGTTGAGTCACTGACGTGGTCTTCCTGTCTGGGTTGGCGCCCCCCCCTTGGGTTGTGCCGAAGGGGGGGGCGCCAACCTAAGTGTAAGTAAACTTCCGACTTCAACTGTAATTCACCACATGGTCAAATCTCTCTGTTGGCTCTTTAATGGTGTACATAATTTTTGTTTTTCATGTATTTCAGGGGTTTGACCAGCTGACGGCAATGACAAAGCTGGCCTCGCAGTTTGATGAGTGGGGGCTGTCTACTCCTGCCTTAACCAGCTGGCATGCAAATGCACCAGCAATACCAGTGCCTTCTGTTAATTGTAAGAGGGAGGAACATTTAAATGTGAAAGTAGATCCCCTTTGTCCCTCTCCTTTCTCTTATTATTCTTTCTGTTATTGCAGGTCAAAACAGACTTGAGGAATAGACTGCAGGGAGAGCATCTCGCCTCCTGCATGCCCCCCCCCCATCAAGGAGTTCAATTAGAAACATTTTTCCAAAAGCCCAGAAGAATAAAGTGCTCTGACAAGCTGTAAACTATGTCAGAACTAGGTTTTTGTCAGAACCTGGAAAGAGATTTCCAACGCCTCCTTTTGTAATGAACATGACTTAGTGGGCTCTAATTCATGTTCAGTCAAATGTTCCTCTGTTAATTTTGTCAAGATAAACATTTTTATTTCAGAAAGAAGGTCTCTTGTGTTTCTTTGGATAGCTGCAGCACTCAACCTTAAAGCTCACAGAAAGGGAGCGCATAGCGCGTCTGTCCTCGGTTGCAACACTCACTGCCGAATTCCAAACTGCCTCTGGAAGCAACATCAGCACAAGAACTGTTTGCCGGGAGCTTCATGAAATGGGTTTCCATGGTCGAGCATCCGCATACAAGCATAAGATCACCATGTGCAATGCCAAGCATCGGCTGGAGTGGTGTAAAGCTCGCCACCTTGTAGCAGTGGAAACACGTTCTCTGGAGTGATGAATCACGCTTCACCATCTGTCAGTCTGACGGACAAATCTGTGTTTGGCGGATGCCATGAGAATGCTACCTGCCCGAATGCATAGTGCCAACTGTAAAGTTTGGTGGAGTGGAGGAGGAATAATGGGCTCGGGCTGTTTTTCATGGTTCGGGCTAGGCCCCTTAGTTCCAGCATACAATGACATTCTAGATGATTCTGTGCTTCCAACTTTGTGGCAACAGTTTGAGGAAAGACCATTCCTGTTTAAGCATGACAATGCCCTGTGCACAAAGTGAGGTCCATACAGAAATGGTTTGTCGAGATCGGTGTGGAAAAACTTGACTGGCCTGCACCTCAACCCTATCGAACACCTTCGGGATGAATTGGAACGGCGACTGCGAGCCAGGCCTAATCGTCCAACATCATTGGCCGACCTCACTTGTGGCTGAATGGAAGTCCCTGCAGCAATGTTCCAACATCTAGTGGAAACCCTTCTTACAATGAATGGAGGCTAAGGGGAAAGGGGGGACCAACTCCATATTAATGCCCATGATTTTGTAATGAGATGATGTGAACGTGATGTTTCTGATGTGTGGACAAGGCTACTTACAATGTTGACCACCTGCATAGTTTTAAACAATGCAGTACAACCCCCCCCCCCCAGAAAAATAAGACAAGTCGGCATACCTGGCAGTATCCTATGCCAGGGTTGCGGCAGGCGTAGGCGGTGAGGACCCTGCGGAGGGCAGCGATGCCCATCTCATTCTGGAAGGCGTGGTGCTCAGGCATGGAGCGGTGCAGGTCCCTCTCGATCTCCTCCGTGGCCAGGGTACAGCGGCCCATGGCCTGCTCCACCCGCTCAGCGTAGTAGCCAGGGTGGGTGTCCATCTCATTCTGAGCTCCTGGAGAGGGGATTGATTGATGGATGGATGGGGGTAAGTGGTTAACTCAATAGATTATAAGACAGACACAGACAATATGGGTTTGTCAGTGGGCAAATTATTTAATGTTTAGATCCTTTTGATTCTAACCATTGTAAAAAATAAAAAAAATAGGTCAGATTCAGACAACTGGTAGTTTCTTTGTTGTACCATCAAAAACGTGGTTAACCTTTACATATTTGCTAGAAACCACTAATTCGAGGGATTCCTGAAAACAGAATTTAGACTTGTCATTAACTCTCACTCCAGATATCATTGCATGACACAATCCTGTTCATTTAGCCCCGTTTATTAAGTGCTACCATTTTAACATAGTATGACACATCCACATAGCAACACAACCTATGGGCTCAGTTTCGTAACAGTTACTTAGCAAGGTCATATGACGCCGGAGTCCAGGGAGTCAGTTGATCTCAGATTAGTCAGACGTTGCACCACTAGGTAACAACAACAACACTTCCCTAATAACCACGGCAACAGAGAGACAAACACACACTACCTTCAGGTCACAAGGTAGGAGTGACTGCTGTCCTTGATACTACTAACCGAATTCTGATGTGGATGTAGTCTTGACACACACAATGCTTGCTTGCACACACAGACTCACTTATTCATAATGAGTATTGTTCACTGTGTTGCTAACATGGTGGCAACACAGTGAACAACGATATTAAGAACATAGAGCGGGCGGGTTATACACTATCGGCAAGAGAGAAAAACAGCCTCTGGTAAGACACGGGCCGGGGGCCTATGCATTTATGTAAACAACAGTTGGTGCACGATATCTAAGGAAGTCTCAAAGTTGTGCTCGCCTGAGATGGAGTATCTTATGATAAGCTGCAGACCTCACTATTAGCCCAGAGAGTTTTCATCTGTTATTTTCGTAACTGTCTATATATCACCACAGAGCGAGGTTAGAACTAAAACCGCACTAAATGAGCTGTATTCCGCGATAAGCAAACAGGAAAACACTCAGAGGCGGCGCTCCTAGTGGCCTGTGAATTTAATGCAGGGAAACTTAAATCAGTTTTACAGAATTTCTATCAACATGTTAAATGTGCAACCAGAGGGAAAACAATTCTAGACCACCTCTACTCCACATACTGCGACGCGTACAAAGCTCTCCCTCGCCCTCCATTTGGCAAATCTGACCATAACTCTATCCTCCTGAGTCCCGCTTACAATAAAAAATTAAAGCAGGAAGCACCAGTGACTCGGTCTATAAAAAAAGTGGTCAGATGAAGCAGATGCTAACCTACAGGACTGTTTTGCTAGCACAGACTGGAATATGTTACATGATTCTTCCGATGGCATTGAGGAGTACACCACATCAGTCACTGGCTTTATCAAGAGGACGAGGACGTCATCCCCACAGTGACTGTACGTACATACTAGAGGTCGACCGATTAATTGGAATGGCCGATTAATTAGGACCGATTTCAAGTTTTCATAATCGGAAATCGGTATTTTTGGGCGCCGATTTGCCAATTTGTTTTTCTTTTTTCCCCCCACACCTTTATTTAACTAGGCAAGTCAGTTAAGAACACATTCTTATTTTCAATGACGGCCTAGGAACGGTGGGTTAACTGCCTCGTTCAGGGGCAGATCCAGTCAGCTCGGGGGATCCAGTCTTACAGTCAACGAGTCCAACGCAATAACGACCTGCCTCTCTCTCTCGTTGCACTCCACAAGGAGACTGCCTGTTACGCAAATGCAGTAAGCCAAGGTAAGTTGCTAGCTAGCATTAAACTTATCTTATAAAAAACAATCAATCATAATCACTAGTCAACTACACATGGTTGATGATATTACTAGATATTATCTAGCGTTTCCTGTGTTGCATATAATCTGACTGAGCATACAAGCATCTAAGTATCTGACTGAGCGGTGGTAGGCAGAAGCAGGCGCGTAAACATTCATTCAAACAGCACTTTCGTGCGTTTTGCCAGCAGCTCTTCGTTGTGCGTCAAGCATTGCGCTGTTTATGACTTCAAACCTATCAACTCTCAAAATGAGGCTGGTGTGACCGAAGTGAAATCTCTGGTGAGTTAGCGCGCGCTAATAGCGTTTCAAACTTCACTTGCTCTGAGCCTTGGGGTGGTTGTTTCCCTTGCTCTGCATGGGTAACGCATCGATGTGTTGCTGGTTCGAGCCCAGGGCGAGGAGAGGGACGGGAGCTATACTGTTACACTGGCAATACTAAAGTGCCTATAAGAACATCCAATAGTCAAAGGTTAATGAAATACAAATGGTATAGAGGGAAATAGTCCTATAATAACTACAACCTAAAACTTCTTACCTGGGAATATTGAAGACTCATGTTAAAAGGAAGCACCAGCTTTCATATGTTCTCATGTTCTGAGCAAGGAACTGAAACGTTAGCTTTCTTATATAGCACATATAGCACTTTTACGTTCTTCTCCAACACTTTGTTTTTGCATTATTTAAACCAAATTGAACATGTTTCATTATCTACTTGAGGCTAAATAGATTTTATTGATGTATTATATTAAGTTAAAATAAGTGTTAATTCAGTATTGTTGTAAAAGTCATTATTACAAATACATTTCAAATGTATTAAAAATACATAATTTTTTATTATTATTATTTTGTTAAATCGGCCGATTAAATCGGTAGCGGCTTTTTTGGTCCTCCAATAATCGGTATCGGCGTTGAAAAATCATAATCGGTCGACCTCTAGTACATACCTCAACCAGAAGCCATGGATTACAGGCAACATTCGCACTGAGCTAAAGGGTAGAGCTGCCGCTTTCAAGAAGCGGGACTCTAACGCGGAAACTTATAAGAAACACCAACACCATTATCCCAGAAACCCTAGACCCACTCCAATTTGCATACCGCACCACCAGATCCACAGATGACGCAATCTCTATTGCACTCCACACTGCCCTTTCCCACCTGGACAAAAGGAAGACCTATGTGAGATGCTATTCATTGACTACAGCTTAGCGTTCAACACCATAGTGCCCTCATCACTAAGCTAAGGACCCTGGGACTAAACAACTCCCTCTGCAGCTGGATCCTAGACTTCCTGACGGGCCGCCCCCAGGTGGTAAGGGTAGGTAACAACACATCCGCCATGCTGATCCTCAACACGGGGGCCCCTCAGGGGTGCGTGCTCAGCCCCCTCCTGTACACATCATGTTCACTCATGATTGCACGGCCAGGCACAACTCCAACATCATCATTAAGTTTGCTGATGACACAACAGTGGTAGGCCTGATCACTGAAAACGATGAGACAGCCTATAGGGAGGAGGTCAGAGACCTGACCATGTTGTGCAAGGACAACAACCTCTCCCTCAACGCGATCAAGACAAAGGAGATGATTGTGGACTACAGGAAAAAGAGGACCGAGCACGCCCCCATTCTCATCGACGGGGCTGTCGTGGAGCAGGTTGAGAGTTTCAAGTTCCTTGGGTAGTGCGTACGGCCCAGTACATCACCGGGGCCAAGCTTCCTGCCATCCAGGTCCTCTACACCAGGCGGTGTCAGCGGAAGGCCCTAAAAATCAAAGACTCCAGCCACCCTAGTCATAGACTGATCTCTCTGCTACCGCATAGAAAGCGGTACCGGAGTGCCAAGTCTAGGTCCAAGAGGCTTCTAAACAGCTTCTTCCCCCAATCCATAAGACTGCTGAACAATTAATCAAATGGCCACCGGACTATTTTCATTGACACCGCCTCCCTCCCATTTGTTTTGTACACTGCTCCTACTCGCTGTTAATTATCTATGCATAGTCACATCACTCTTACCTACATGTACAAATGACCTTGACTAACCTGTACCCCCACACACTGACTCGGTACCGGTACCCCCTGTATATAGCCTCATTATTGTGTTATTTTTAATTATTTTTTTACTTTAGTTTATTTGGTATTTTCTTAACTCTTCTTGAACTGCACTGTTGGTTAAGGGATTTTAAGTAAGCATTTCACGTTAAGGTCTACACTTGTTGTATTCGGTGCATGTGATAAATAAAGTTTGATTTGTACATTGGGAAAAAATACCTGCTCCATTTCAGACATCAAAAAATTGTTTTAGGGCTATGTGGGTTAGGGTAATCCATTAACCCAAACCCTGCAAGAAGGGTTATTTTGGGGGGATATAAGCTGAGAAGCGCTTTGTAACAATTAACCATTAATAAAATAAAAAGTGCTTGAAATGAAATTGTTGGACAAAATGTCAACCTGAGAAGAGCAGCCACAGCTCCCCCCGGAGGCTCTCAGGGATCCCATTGAGCACAAGCTCTCTGGTCTTGGAGGTACGGTACATACACACACCCCTGCCAAACTCAAGGAAGTGGATGTTCCACGACTCCTCCTTCATCTTCTCCTTTGTCTGAGGAGAAAGAAAAGGGGGGAGTCAGTATATCAGTATGACCTAACAAAAATGTAATTGAGCTAAAGGGGTGTTTTAACGATATAACGACCAGAATGATGTACGGCCACGGTGGCTATGCTCCTTTGGCACCATGAGAAAAGCAAACAAAGACATGCTACTAAGAGTCAGTGATCCAACAATCCCTTGAGTTTGGGAACCTAAAGCTGAGCTAGATAGCTGAGCTAGATGAATGAACAGATGATGGCCTTCAAGCTTGCCTATGCACACATTTGGTTAAGATAGTATTTCCTCTTTTGTAATGTTAACCCTGAGGACCAGAACCATAGACACAGCATACATTAGCCTACACTATAAAGCATCCAACTGTCTACATCATTAGGTAGGGACAATAAAATACTGTTTAGAAAGGATCACTTCAGATTAAAAACAGATGACCACACTGAAGTAATAAAACACTATAGAAAGCGTGTAGGATATTCTAAAAGCATAAGACAGTCCAAGCCGTTGACGTGCGTCTGGGAGTGGGGTTGAACTCACAGCTTTGGGTCCGTGTTCCTCTGGGGCGTCCTTCTGGTAGATGTGGAGCAGGCTCTGAGTGGCTGTTGGCAGGCTGGGGCTGTAGTGGCGCCTCTGGGACGGTTCCCCTGCTGCACCAGTGGGTGTGGGGAGGCTGGAGGAGAGAGGGGTGGTACTAGGGCTGGGAGAACCCTGGGGAGAAGGAGGATATCGGGGATTTAAAGGGGTGTTAGGAGAGAAAGAATACAAGGATATTTTGATATGTGTAACCAACTAATTCAGAATGATCATTCTGCCAAAAGCATGAACACAAATGAGTGATTACAACATATTATTGTTATGTGGAAAGTAGCATAAAAATCACTGTATACATCAAAAAGCCCAATTATCCATCACAATTGCTATCTCGTTCACGACAGAACGTGACTGACAGTTCAAAGTAGGCTTGGGCGGTATACCGTTTACACCCTGATGAAGACAGCTTGGCTGTCGAAACATTGGTAATTACATTTTTGCATCTGAGCTCCTAGAGTGTGCGGCTCTCTTATTTTCAAGTTTTCTACTCCGCTAGCCAGCACCTCGCCTAAATAGGTGTGCGTTTCTTTTTCTTCTAGGTATACCGTTTATAACATATACCGGGGTATTTGGAAAAAGACACAGGATGGTTTTTAAATACCATCAATACCGTTGAAACTCTTTCTTTGAAGTTTTTCAATAAATGTGAATATTTGTAGTAAATACCTGCAGTCAACCTGTACAATAGGTTAGGAGATGAAAAACATTGCGTTCTTCGTGTCACCTCTTCGTGTCACCTATTTAAGTAAATACCTGCAGTCAACCTGTACAATAGGTTAGGAGATGAAAAACATTGCGTTCTTCCTGTCACCTCTTCGTGTCACCTATTTAAGTAAATACCTGCAGTCAACCTGTACAATAGGTTAGGAGATGAAAAACATTGCGTTCTTCGTGTCACCTCTTCGTGTCACCTATTTAAGTAAATACCTGCAGTCAACCTGTACAATAGGTTAGGAGATGAAAAACATTGCGTTCTTCGTGTCACCTGTCACATTATTATGAAGGTTACGGTTGTCCCCAGTCACGCGGTGTTTGTTTACAAGCACGCAACAACAAGAGACCGGAGCTTTTTGAGTCACTCACTGTTGTGCAGCACACGCCAGGTGATCTAGTTACAGTATGGAACTCACAACTAAATGTTTGTCAGTTAGATATCTTATATAACTATTCAATTAACCGTCTAACATGTGCTAAATGCTCTGCAGTTGTACATATGGTTTGCTAATTTAGTAGCTAGTTTAGTAACTATCTATTCTTGCAAAATCAAGCATTCACTTGGTAACAGCAGAAAATCCTCTCCTGGACCAAGAGCCTTGCTGGCTAATATTTGTTTTGTGCGTGCAGCAAACTGTGAGTAGCATTTTTTTGTTACTTGTATAGTTTAGGTCAGAAACTGTACAAAATGTTCGCAATGTGCTGGTTCACATTTAGGTAGCATTCTCTATGGGCTTTAACATGTACTTGTTAGCATTAGGTTTGAAAACAGCACCCCTTGTGCATTACCAAACATCCCGGTATGTCACAAAGTTGGCATGAAGGTAAAGCCTAGCCTAAGCCTAGCTCAAAGGGTAGACCCAAACAGCACACCTCCCCTCTGATTGGCTCACCGAATGGCCACTTTCAGGGGTGCGCTGCAGGAAGTCGGAGATGCGCTGGACCAGGAAGTCACGGTCCTTGAGGTTGGCGAAGAGGAAGGTCATCTTGTTCTTGGTGCTGATGGACACGGGGCAGGGCAAGACGCTGCTGCTGTCTGCCTTCTCCACAATGGACACCTAGAGAGCAGGATGGAGGGAAGGGAGGAGAGTCAGAGAAGGGTAGAAGAGAGATGGGGTGGAAGGAGGAGAGAGAAGAGATAAACAGAGGGGCGTGAGAGAGGGAGGGGAAGAGAAAGTTGTACATTAGTTAAGAACATTAGGCACATCCCACAATGAGGGTATGTTATGTCCCCCATGAAAAACACAAAGACAGATACAGGGTAAGAAAGTGAGAGTGAAAGAAAATTAAAATGAGAGAATAGGAAAGAGGGATGCAGGATATGGAAAAGAGGGAAAGAAAGGAGGAAGGAAATAAAAGGAAGAGGGCTCGTGCTTTGCGTTGGGTTGTGTGTATAGGCACCTCTCTGAGGGGAATGATGAGCTGACAGAGGTCCTCCTCACGGCTGCAGAAGCAGATGTAGTTGTTGGAGACAAACAGCTGGCCCACGATGTGCATCTTGGCAAAGGGAGTCCACAGCGTGCAGTCTGTGTGTCCGTCCAGGCGCTCGTCCTGGGTCAGGCGGAACAGCGCCCGGTAACGTTCGTTCTTGGCCCGTGCGTCCAGGTCCCTGTAGTTGACATCCAGTAGTGTGTGGAAGAGAGTAAATGAGCAAAATGAAGAAAAACTACAGATACAGTAAATATATACACACTAAAAATATGAATACTGTCTAGAACTATACCCCCAAAAGTGATATTGGTGAGATGCAGAAACGGACCACTACATTGAGGACCTTTTTTAGCTAAATCTGGTGTGTTGGTACCTGAATTGTCTACACCTGTTCTCTAGAGGGTTAAAAGACATGTTCTTGGAAGTACCACTTCATTTCAGTGAAAACAGTTGTTTGAAATACCACATTTTTTAAATGGTCAGAAAAAAACAGGACATTCCTTACTCTTGAACCCTCCTACCTCTTCAGTGCTGAGACATTCTTGAGCGTCTTGCAGGCCTTGGGCAGCGAGTGGTCGGCCGCGAAGCTCTCGTTGTCCAGCAGCTGGCGCATGGCGATGGTGGCCAGCTGCTCCATGAGCTTGAAGGTGTCGTTAACGTTGAGGAACATGGAGAAGTAGTGCTCCGTGTGCCGCGTGCTCACCCGCACACTCTCCGGGAACAGCAGCGTGGCGTTCTTCTCTAGGCGGGTGACCTCCGTCCACTGCACCACCAGGGTCACTGTAAGGGGAGGAGTGGGGAGATCAATTAGCAGACGCTGTCACAGAAATATTTTACGTGGCCCAGAAAAGAGGGTGAGAGACAGAGGGAGATACAGCATAGAAAAAGAGAGATAGACAGGAAGAGAAGAGAGCGAGAGAGCAAAGGAAGGAGTCCTTGGGGTCAGGGAGCAGGGAAAGATAGGTGTTCAGTAGAGGGGCAGAAACAGTAGGAGGAAGAAAGAGGTAGATTTCATAGAATGCTATCTTAGAGGTTTGAATTAGTACAGAATTGTGTTGGGGGTTGGTGCTGCAACATTGAAGTGGGGCTATTCACTATGAGTTAATCACATTCCTCAACATACACACTAACACACACTCTCTAAGCCTCATTCTCTTCTTCTGTAATCTCATAAGATCACTGCCCACATACAGTGCATTGCTTTCATTCTCTGACCCACAAGCATGCACACACCAGGGTTTCCGTTAGGATTTTAATTGACCAGACATCCATATGAATTGGGTGTGTACGCATTAGGGTGTCCATCTACAGTGCTCAAAATCACATTATATTATTGTAATTCATCTTAACAGCATAGAAATGAGCCTGTAATGTTCTTATACCAACATGACAGATTTTATTGAAAAGCAAAACATTTTGCCTGTTGCTTCTTCTTCCCTGCTATAAATAATAAAATAATAAATGTTTTGCTTAGATGCCTACATAGTAATACATTTGTAAACATGTCCTATAGGCTATTTGTACGGCAATTTTCATTAATAAAATTGTTTTCAAATACAATCTAGGCTTCTCTAATTTATGTTGATCTTACCTAGGGCTGAGGTAGAACTGCTAGTAACGGGCCTGACGAACACAATTTGCCTATAATTTACATCAGCCTAGTTACTTTGTCCTCAAGAATGCGTGATCTTGAGGCCGTCTTTACTCGGTTTTGGAGAAAGAACCCCCTCTCGGCCGACACACTGGAAACGGGTATAATCAACAGAATCTTCACAAATTTTGCCCAGTCATTGTACACCTGGCTGAAGTTCCTTATTCAAGGGACTTCAATTGCATCTTTTGCCTGAGTATTTTTTTCTTTTCTAAAAGGCACACACCCAACACTAATTTCAAACCAGCTTAAGGATTTACTACGAAGTATATTTGCCTATGAAGTTGGAGCACATCGTCTGGTATTTCCACCAATTAATACAAAGCATTATTTAGCAATTATTTTTTTGTTGTTGATCATTTGGCTGGCAACAATTTTAACACACACATATTGCACACACATGATTGTGGTCACTTAGAAATTTCCTTGTTTTTGAAAGAAAAACACATTTTTGGTCCATTAAAATAACATTAAATTGATCAGAAATACAGTGTAGACATTTTTTATGTTGTAAATGACTATTGTAGCTGGAGATGGCAGATGTTTTAGGCGTACAGAGGCCTATTATCAGCAA
The DNA here is from genome assembly GCF_002021735.2 of Oncorhynchus kisutch. NCBI lineage: Eukaryota > Metazoa > Chordata > Actinopteri > Salmoniformes > Salmonidae > Oncorhynchus > Oncorhynchus kisutch. The sequence goes on from NC_034192.2 coordinate 40,565,555, forward strand.
CCATCACTCCTGTGTTCCAATGGCACATTGTGTTAGCTAATCCAAGTTTATAATTTTAAAAGGCTAATTGATCATTAGAAAACACTTTTGCAATTATGTTAGCTCAGCTGAAAACTGTTGTTCTGATTAAAGAAGCAATAGAAATGGCCTTCTTTAGACGAGTTGAGTAACTGGAGCATCAGCATTTGTGGGTTCGATTACAGGCTCAAAATGGCCACAAACAAACAACTTTCTTCTGAAACTCGTCAGTCCATTTGTGTGTGTGTGTGTGTGTGTGTGTGTGTGTGTATGTATGAATGAATGAATGAATATGTATGTATGAATGAATTAATGTTTTTTTTTTTTTTTGACATTTACAGCTAACGGAAACCCTGCTCCACACCAACCTTCTTTCCCCAGGAGGAGAGAGTAGAAGCAGAGGTGGTTGACGCTGAGGTAGACCCAGCCCTGCCGGGGCACACGGCCCTTCCAGTAGCTACAGGAGTAGTAGTTGACCAGCTTCTCCTCGCCGGGCATGCCAAACAGCTTCCTCATCTTCAGTTCAGCCTCACGGAACTTGCCAGAGTCCTCATCCTCCAGGGCAGCCTTGCTCTTGTTCTCCTCGGCGATGATGCCCTAGATAGAAAGAGTGGAGGAGGGAGTTAGGTTCTGTTACAATATATATATAGACAGAGAGAAATTGTATCATTTATGCTGCTGCTCTTGTTTTTCACGAGTGGCGCACGTGTAGCTTGTTGTTGGCCAATCATAAGTCATCAAAGCAGCAATAGGCTACAGTCATAGAGCCTCCATGTATGGCAAAAGTTAGGAGATATCTGATCAATGGAAGTTTGAATTAAAATTATGGAATTAAAAGTTAGAGGAGAAGAACAGGCTACAACAAAGTGTTCAACTGTTCTGCCTGCGGCTATGGAACCCTGACCTGTTCACCGGACGTGCTACCTATCCCCAGACCTGCTGTTTTAACTCTCTAGAGACAGCAGGAGCGGTAGAGATACTCCTAATGATCGGTCGGACCAGGACTGGACCAGGTCTATCCAGAACGGGTCTAGTTGTCGTCAGGTTAATTCGGAATGGGTCTCTATATTTAAATAAAAAATGTCCAGTGCGGATGGAAAAGACCCAGGTTAATTTTGGAACGGGTCCAACTTTTTAGACCTGTGTAGGCCTCTAGTTCAGATTAAAGTGACAATGATAAATAAATAAATCTGCATTTAGTGGAGGAACTGAGTCAGTATCTTAAAGATGGAGCAACAATTAGCTAGGACATAACAGGGTATGATAATTGAATTCTAATTTGTTCAAATTCTATGAGGTTGAACTATACTTTGTGGCAGCAGTGCCTACCGAGATCTTCCCCTTGACGAAGGTGGTGATATCTTCATTGTTGTCAAAAATGGAGAGCGTCTGGAGCAGGTTGGTCTCCAGCCACTCCCAATGCTCTGTGATCTCCTTCCGGGAGGAGCCTGGGAAAACACAGTATTTACCCACATCAACACCAAGGTAAAAATCGGGTACGGGTGTGCTTTAGAGAGGGTACAGGTGTGCTTTAGAGAGTATACAGTGCACCTCCCCTAACCCAGACGACGCTGGGCCAATTGTGCACCGCCCTATGAGACTCCCGATCATGGCCCATTGTGATACAGCCCGGGATCGAACCAGGGTCTGTAGTGACACCTATAGCACTGAGATGCAGTGCCTCAGACCACTGCGTCACTCGGTAGCCCTAAATATTATCACTAACACAAATTCTACTCGATAGCATTTCACTACTTATTTACTATATATATAAATGGTCGGGCTCTCAGCTAATTTTTTGTAATTGACCCACTGATATTTGAGTAGTTATTTGCAGAGTGAAAACTAAAGGGAGACCTGTCAGAACCTGACTATGGGATGCAGGGGGGGGGGGGTGCGAGGGTAGAGCAAGATGAAAATTCAAAGACGGACTACTTTTCTATCCACAATGAGAGAGAAATAGCTACACTGCTGTGCTATTAAACTCAATACTATTGTTGTCAATTTCGTGAAGAAGTTTCTGTTTCTTAACCAGGCAAAGCTAAATAGCAGGCTGGTGACTGGTGGTTACGGGGAAGCAAGAGAGTGGCTTGTGCGATGTGTAGCCTATGATCGGAGGCTGAGCCGGCGCGGAGCCTGCCTGCCCACACTCATCGCTTGCTCCTCCACAGCTCACCAGCCTGATGTTGGCTGTGTGTGCCGGGTGTGTTGGATAATTCCCACTGCTAGAGAACAGAACCCTCGCTGCTCTGCTCATCCAGCGCTGCTAATATTCTGCTCATCATCATGCTCACCAGTCCAAGTGCAAATACAAGTCACGTGGGGCCAGTCCGAGTCACTAATGGTCTAGATGGCGAGTGCGAGTCCTCAATGGTCGAGTGCAAGTCGAGTTAAAAGTCATGAAAATTGGGACTTGAGTAATACAACACTGTTCTAAAGTGTGTTCCTCTCCTTGTCACTTTAACATTCTTGGCACAGATGTGAATAAACCAGTCCCCCGGTGTCCGGTCTGGAGCTTGGGGTCACAAGCACTTTGGCTGGAGAGTGGAGCAGACTTTAAAAAATTGGGGAGCTTCGGCCTTCTCTCGCACTCCAATTTCACTCAGGTACCGCTCAGCCATGAGTTCTGGGGTGAGAGGATGTGAGCGGAGTGGAGCGAGGAGCGCGTGTAATATGACTGGAGTGTGGAGTGGATATAATTTTTGGGGGATCATCTGCCTTCTCTCTCGCTCCGGTACCCCTCAGCCACAAGCTCTGGAACTAGAGGTGCCAAAAGCCCTGGTCTCCACTGTGAATTATTTAATAGTTTGGTACAAATGTAGATATTTAATTAAATAGTGATCCATTCTGACTACTACATTTGTCGTCACACAGGACCACGTGCTGAAACAGACCAATCACAGACCGGCAGGCTACAAGGAGGTTCGCGCCCTCATGCCATAGACATTAAGGTTGACTCTCTCAGGCAGGATGAAAATGACTACTTCGACCATGATCCTTAGCGTTTTTGGTGCCATCCAGCCCCATTCAGCAACATGGCGCGCTTGAAATTGAAATACTTCCGGCTTCATGCTCCATCGGGAGTTTTCAATAGGAATACGTGGATGACGTCAGAGCTATCACTACCTACTGGTTGTAATATCTATGGGATAAACCTAGAACATTGTCTCTTAACACCTGATGATAATGGATCACATTTATATATGCCTAGCGCTTTTATTCAGTTTTAATTAAATAGGCTAGCTTCAAAGAAAGTTTGTCTGTCCCAGAATATTCAGAGGTGTCATGGCATGGTTTTGCACCCACCACATGCGATGCTGCAGAAGATCTGTGAGTCCCCTGTCTGGTGCAGGATCCTATAGGGAGCCACTCTGGCACTGGAGTCCAGGACAACATCCATGGTGCCCACCAACAAGCCTGAAGAAAAGCAGCACAAGTCAGGATACTATTCGATGTATGCCCCTTACAACACGATTTACATTTGAGTCATTTAGCAGACGCTCTTATCCAATATCCAGAACGACTCACAATAGGGCACAGACAGATTTTTCATCAAGTCGTCTTGGGATTTGAACCAGCGACTTTCAGGTTACTGGCCCAATGCTCTTAACTGCTAGGCTACCCATACGGATGCAGTATCTCACTATAATGTTTCAACTGACTAGTTGAGATAATAGGCCTACAGGAATCCCAATAGGTGATTACAGGGTCAATCATCCAAAATATTGTATTGCTGGCTGGAGGAGTCCTTACTTTGCATGGATGATTTTAAGCTGGGTAAACAAAGGTTATTTGGCTATGATCTGAACTGACATCTGTTTGTTAAGCTTGAGGAAGTCTGACGCCTGCTGGCCCAAAGCCAGACATTCAAACTCACGTGTTTCACACGCACCACACACACGCACACATACACCTCACACATTTCTACATGATTTACAATTTCATAGCCTACATTTTACGGTCTTCATGCAACTGGTGTACTGTAGGCTAGTATAAGACTTATGTTCCTAGAACTGTTCCGCAAAACAGCGGCAGTGACGCTGTGGCTAATAGAGACAGGGACTACAGGGACTAATATCTACATCAAATGGAAATGTCAAACTCTTGTGAATGAAAGCCAACTTATGTTGAGTAACTTTAAAGAGCGACTGCCTTTAAAAAGCAACGCATCCCTTTGAAAACGGCCCACGTGGCATCGACATGAGTCAGAAACAGTTATTCTAGTGTCAAAATTGAATACAAAGTGTAAATAGGATAATTTTGGTCATAAAGTCAGTCTCATCTAAAACTGAGTTTTGATTTGACGATGTACATTTGCCCACTAACATAGTGTGAACAGCTGCAGTGGTTGCTCTCTATCAAATAGCATAGACAGCAACAGACATGCACAGTACCCCGACTTTGTTTACATAACATCTCATCTACTTCTACTTGAGAAACACCAAACATCTTAGATGTAAAACTGCGCAACTAAAACATCCTAGGCAAAAACATAACAATTAATTACAGATTTATCGAATTGTCTTAGATTCATTCTGAGGATTTGGAGGAAGTGAAATAGGCTTCCACATCTACAGTGTCTCATGGGGGATAAACATTATCAACCAAATGCGGAATCGGTCAGGAAACGCACCTCCAAAACTGAATTTATAATAAGAAACAGAAAGAAACACATGCCAATCGGCTTGTTCTTCGGCTCTTTAAAATTAGACTTGACGACGTCTGGGTAGTCTTTCAGATGGGGGTGATTTGGTCTAATTTAGTAATAATCTAATTAAATCATAACGGTTGAAGTAGCTAGCTACCTAACCTAAGGTTTCTAAAGAGCTCTTTTTTATTACATGACATTGTTATTCCCTTATTCTAGTAACTAACTGGATATACCTATATCTGGTGTTTTATGATAGCATCCATGCGAGTGACGTTTGAAACGCTATTAGCGCGCGCTAACTAGCTAGCCATTTCACTTCGGTTACACCAGCCTCATCTCGAGAGTTGATAGGTTTGAAGTCATAAACAGCGCAATGCTTGACGCACAACGAAGAGCTGCTGGCAAAACGCACGAAAGTGCTGTTTGAATGAATTTTTACGCGCCTGCTTCTGCCTACCACCGCTCAGTCAGATACTTAGATACTTGTATGCTCAGATTATATGCAACACAGGAAACGCTAGATAATATCTAGTAATATCATCAACCATGTGTAGTTGACTAGTGATTATGATTAATTGTTTTTTATAAGATAAGTTTAATGCTAGCTAGCAACTTACCTTGGCTTACTGCATTCGCGTAACAGGCAGTCTCCTTGTGGAGTGCAACGAGAGAGAGGCAGGTCGTTATTGTGTTGGACTAGTTAACTGTAAGGTTGCAAGATTGGTTCCCCGAGCTGACAAGGTGAAAATCTGTCGTTCTGCCCCTGAACAAGGCAGTTAACCCAAACCCACCGTTCCTAGGCCGTAATTGAAAATGAGAATGTGTTCTTAACTGACTTGCCTAGTTAAATAAAGGTATACAAAAGAAAATTTTATTAAAAAAATAAAATATATATATATTTTTTTGTGGCAAATCGGAGCCCAAAAATACCGATTTCCGATTGTTATGAAAACTTGAAATCGTCCCTAATTAATTGTCCATTCCGATTAATCGGTCGACCTCTAATCTGGACACCAATTTCAATTTTTTTTCACCTTCATTTAACCTGTAGTGAAGCCCAGCCCGTGAACGTTATCATCATCTGACACTAATTAGCATAACGCAACGGACATAAATCTTCCTAGAAAATATTCCTATTCATGAAAATCACAAGTGATATATATTGGAACACAGCTTAGCCTTTTGTTAATCACCCTGTCAGATTTTCAAAATATGCTTTACAGCCAACGCTAGACAAGCATTTGTGTAAGTTTATCATAGCCTAGCATAGCATTATGCCTTGCTAGCAGCAGGCAAACTTGTCACAAAAATCAGAAAAGCAATCAAATTAAATTGTTTACCTACCTTTGATGAACTTCGGATGTTTTCACTCACGAGACTCCCAGGTAGACAGCCAAAATTTTTGTAGGCGAAATAGCTCCGTTTGTTCTTCACGTTTGGCTGAGAAATCGCCCGGAAATTGCGGTCACCACAACGCCGAATTAGCTCCATTATATCGACAGAAACATGGCAAACATTGTTTAGAATCCACCCTCAAGGTGTTTTTCTAATATCTATTCGATACTCAGACAATATCTTTACAGTTTTGGAAACGTTAGAGTGTTTTCTATCCAAAGCTGTCAATTATATGCATATTCTAGCATCTTTTCCTGACAAAATATCCTGTACAAAACGGGAACGTTTTTTTTTCCAAAAATGAAAATACTGCCCCCTAACACCCAGAGGTTAGCCAGGCAGGCAAGTTGAGAACAAGTTCTCATTTGCAACTGCGACCTGGCCAAGACAAAGCAAAGCAGTTCGACACATACAACAACACAGAGCTACACATGAAATAAACAAACATACAATCAATAATACAGTAGAAAAATCTGTAAACAGCATGTGCAAATGAAGTAGGATAAGAGAGTTAACATAGTGAACAACAACTCATTAACCTGTTTATTTATTGCATGTGTCTGTCTGTCTGTGTGTGTGCGCACGTATGGCCTATCAGTGGTAAAGCTGGAGGTGTTTCTTCAGTTTGATAAGTTTATTGAAGCCTGGGGTGATGGTTGACAGGGAAACTGAGGTATTGCTGGCTGTCCAGTTTGTTTCTGCTTTTAGTTTTCGCGGCAATCTCTGCTCGAAGCTCATAAAAGCGACCCAACACTTTATCCCTAGAAAGCTTTTCGCGGAACTCTTTTTGATATAGTTGACACACTTGATCACATCCCGGAGAGTGACGTGGAGCTCAGGCACCATGTCCTTCGCTGCCAATGCCTCCCTGTGTAGGAAGCAGTGGTTCCATGTCGCACTTGGTGCTCTCTCCAGGATCTGCTTTATTACCCCGGAGTGCTTTCTCGTCATGGCAGCTGCCACATCAGTGGTCACACCGACGCACCCATCCCAGGCCAGTCCCACGGAGCTCAGGTGCATATCCATTGTGTTAAAGACTGCCTCTGCGGTGGTGGTGGGCAAATCAGCACTAAAAAGGAACTGCTCCTCGAAGTTAGTATCCGACACGTGTCTGACATAGACCATTAGAATTGTATGGTTAGCCACATATTTGGATTCATCAAGCTGCTGTGCGTAATGGCCATTTTCACTGATACGCTCTGATGTCTGGCGCGTTATGTCCTCAGACATGTCCTTGATTCTCCTCCTCATGGTGTCATTGGATAGGGGTATAGTTAAGTTTGTTGGGGGCTGACTCTCCCAAGATTTCAGTGCACATATCAATCGCAGCAGGGAGTATGAAATCCTCTGCGCTGGTGTAAGCTTTTATGCACTTAGCAATGTGCTGGGGTACAAGGTATGATGCGCGAAGTGCATTTTCTTGTACCGTGCAAACGTTCTTCAATGGGTCTTGAGGCCACCAGATATCGACATCTTCTTTAAAAAAGTCAGCTGTCTTATCGTTGTGACTTGGGTGCTTGGTGGACCCCTACAAATCAGCCGGGCTAGACAATCTGGACCCTCTCTTTCTAAAATTATCTGCCGAAATTGTTGCAACCCCTATTACAAACCTGTTCAACCTCTCTTTCGTATCGTCTGAGATTCCCATAGATTGGAAAGCTGCCGCGGTCATCCCCCTCTTCAAAGGGGGAGACACTCTAGACCCAAACTGCTACAGACCGATGTCTATTCTACCCTGCCTTTCTAAGGTCTTTGAAAGCCAAGTTAACAAACAGATTACTGACCATTTCGAATCTCACCGTACCTTCTCCGCTATGCAATCTGGTTTCAGAGCTGGTTATGGGTGCACCTCAGCCACGCTCAAGGTCCTAAACAATATCATAATCGCCATCAATAAGAGACATTACTGTGCAGCCGTATTCATCGACCTGGCTAAGGCTTTCGACTCTGTCAATCACCACATTGTTTTTGGCAGACTCAACAGCCTTGGTTTCTCAAATGATTGCCTCGCTTGGTTCACCAACGACTTCTCAGATAGAGTTCAGTATGTCAAATCGGAGGGCCTGTTGTCCAGACCTCTTGCAGTCTCTTTGGGGGTGCCACAGGGTTCAATTCTCGGGCTGACTCTCTTCTCTGTATACATCAATGATGTCGCTCTCGCTGCTGGTGATTCATTGAGCCACCTCTACGCATACGATACCATTCTGTATACCTCTGGCCCTTCTTTGGACACTGTTAACTAACCTTCAGATGAGCTTCAATGCCATACAACTCTCCTTCCGTGGCCTCCGACTGCTCTTAAATGCAAGTAAAACTAAATGCATGCTCTTCAACCGTTCGCTGCCTGCACCTGCCGCCCGTCCAGCATCACTACTCTGGACGGTTCTGACTTAGAATATGTGGACAACTGCAAATACCTAGGTGTCTGGTTAGACTGTAAACTCTCCTTCCAGACTCACATTAAACATCTCCAATCCAAAATTAAATCTAGAATTGGCTTCCTATTTTGCAACAAAGCATGATTCACTCATGCTGCCAAACATACCCTTGTAAAACTGACCATCCTACCGATCCTCGACATCGGCGATGTCATTTACAAAATAGCATCCAACACTCTACTCAACAAATTGAATGCAGTCTATCACAGTGCCATCCGTTTTATCACCAAAGCCCCATATACTACCCACCACTGCGACCTGTATGCTCTCGTTGGCTGGCCCTCGCTTCATACTTGTCGCCAAACCCACTGGCTCCAGGTCATCTACAAGTCTGCTAGGTAAAGCCCCGCCTTATCTCAGCTCAATGGTCACCATTGAAGCACCCACCCGTAGCACGCGCTCCAGCAGGTATATCTCACTGGTCACCCCCAAAGACAATTCTTCCTTTGGCTGCCTCTCCTTCCAGTTCTCTGCTGGCAATGACTGGAACGAACTGCAAAAATCTCTGAAGTTGGAGACTCTTACCTCCCTCACTAGCTTTAAGCACCAGCTGTCAGAGCAGCTCACTGCACCTGTACATAGCTCATCTGTAAATAGCCCATCCAATCTACCTCATCCCCATACTTTATTTATCTTGCTCCTTTGCACCCCAGTATCTCTACTTGCACATTCATCTTCTGCACACCCTACCATTCCAGTGTTTAATTGCTTTATTGTAATTACTTTGCCACCATGGCCTATTTATTGCCTTAAGTATTATTGTTCATTAATACATGACATTCATATTACATTTTATTAAACTGGTTAAAAACGTACACCTTTAAAAAAAAATTTTTTACGGTTGTGAAACTATTCACATGGTAATTGATGATTAAGAATTCCTAATGATTGCTGTTTTTTTCTATTTTAAAAACTGTTGTGTTACTGTTCATTAACATTATTGAACTGGTTTTGATGTCATGTTCCGAGTCTGATAATGTATTACACCCCACTCCTGAACTGGTCTCCTAATTAAAATGGCTTATTCTTGAATTCACAATAAATGTTCTCTCAGTTAATATGGCTATGTAATGACTTTAATACTATAAGAGTAGACCGTGATTTTGCAAGTGAAGCCTGCCCAATAAGGCAGCAGCAATACAACATTCCAAAATGGGATTATCAACAGTCCATAGTATCGCATCACGACTCAATTGTCATTGTCAAATGTGGGTCCCCAAGCAAAACCAGTTGAGAACCACTGCTTTAAACAATGTACATATGTTGATTGCTAGGCATTCAAATAAGATTATTTATTGATAAATTTGAAACTAGCTCTGGCTGTGGCCACTACAAGACTAGATTGTAAACAACTCTTTGCGGAATGCATTGCTTGACTGCCATAACGTCGGTACGGTAGGTACCATAACGTTGGATGCCAAACGGCAATAAAACCCACAGAAGAATAGTCGAGGGCGACAACAGTAGACAGTGTCCTTTAGCAGGTGGGAGTGAAGGACTAACGTTAGCTAGCTTGTCCTTGGGGACTCCGATACACAATAGGCGGGAGCGACACCTTGTGCTCACATGGTCGGCTAGCAGTGTTGTCCCGGCCTGCTCTGTACCTGAGGAACTAGAGGGAACGACGCAGGTAGACAGTGGCCTTCGCCCCCTTGCTGGTCAGTGCACTGTTTTACGGCAGTTCTGTTGATGACAGCGAGAGAAAGTTTTCGTATATGCAGGAACCAATGGGATGTTCGGGAGATGGGGTCGTTTATGATGGAACTAATTGTATGCCGGAGGGGGCGTTCCTAAAATGCAGAAATACCTAAATGCAAGAACGCCCCGAATTTGGGTCCGCAATCAAACAGTATTGGGTTGGTTAGGCTGACATAGTTTACTAGCTATGTGTACTGTTTAGTGGTGCATGTGAGAAAATGCACATACTTCCAGCAAATAAAACCTATCAACGATGTTAGTTAGTAGTAGCTGCAGACGAAGAAAAAACAACGCGCTAGCTTGGTTAGCCAGCTCCACTTTACACGTCAACATCAACAGCTAGCCTGCGCGCTAGCTAACGTTACCTTGCTAAAACACCAAGCTTTCTAGCTAACGTTAGCTAAATCCCTCATTACATTAGCCAACGCAAATTACATTTTCATAAACATGAGAGCAATTGTAAACCAAATAATGTTATTGTATAGTTACCAGTGATGCCCCCTCCTTTGCCATGGCCCTTTCTCCTCTGGAGAATGAAGAAGGGGTTCGCCCTTTCGCTCACCCACAGAGCGTTGGCAAGCAACACCTCCTCTGGGGTTATCCACATTTTGAATAAGCTTTTTCCAAATTACACACTTATTGTTGGATATTATGGTGCAAAGTGTACGGTAAGCGACTTCACACAAGCATGTTTTGCAGACGTGTTGCCTGCTGTTTTGAGTTCATGTCCGTCTGTGCAGCTGGTTGCTCTGCTGTTGTCTACTCGAAAACGGTTTACACTAGTTACCACAGCCACAAAGCCAAAAGAGTATATCGTAAAAATTCGTGGAAACAAAACTTGATTTAACGTTAGGGCTAGCAGTGGTGTGATTAAGGTCAGGTTTAACATTCAATTTTAAGAAGAGTAATTGTAGAAATAGGCTGGGATAACTAGTGACGACCCTCGAAACTGGTCGCTTTCTACTTTTACGTAAACACGTCCACTTTACGCTCATATCATAGTGTACATCGCTGCTTGACTCACTGTATCAATTTAACATATTTAATCCAATCAGTGACAATCGTGACCGTAAAAAACTTTTCAGTTATAAGGCTCTAAAATGTGTATGTATCAATGCATTCACAGCAAGTATTGAAATGATAAAGGGTCCCAATGAAATATGTGCAGTGTCACATGTTAGTGTAATTTGTCACATGACCAGAGCTGTTTACTTCCTGGTTGCACCATGAGAAGACGATGGCTGCATCAAAGCTCCCAAACAAAAGGTTAGTAAAGTATGTTAACATAAAGATGGGACAAGGATTTTTGGTACACATCATCTTTAAAGTGTCTAGTATTGATATATGGATTTGCAATTATTCAACTTTGTTCAGTCATCGAATGTGTAAACATGTTGACGGCAACAATAGTGACCGGTGGGATAACAGTGCATCTAGGTATACACATGCATAGTTCTTGTTCTACCTAACTTTCTACTCTGTTCTTTCTTTTAGTTTCACTTTGAGTCAAGTTCTGGATATGTTGGATCTAGGTGACTGCCCAGACAAGGCATGCAAACATTGCAATTATCCCTCATAATGAGAAAGATGCTGTCCTCCGTGATTGTGATAGTGACGGGTCAAATATGGACTATGGACAGGCCATTTGCCAGCCAGGCTGTTGAATGCATATGCTGATCCTATGCAAACAGATCATGACAGGAACAACATTATCAGGGATGATGACCTATCCACCCCCCATTGTTAATAATGAAGAGCCAAGGGCCTCTACCTGACCGAGGGGTCAGCCAGGGGAAAAGCTGCAAGTGGTCAGAAATAAAGATTGAGTGTTCAAACGATCAAAGATGCCTGCCACCGATGTGATTCCAAACCACAAAGTATACAGTCCAAATGTGCAAAAGTTTGGCAAGAAACCACTGAGACACGGAAGGAGATCTTTACTGGCTGTTACTGTTGAAGATCAGGCAAGATATGACAAAGCTTCTTACTGGCCAATCAACATGATGCACCGGTTCCAGAGATGTCGTTATTGTGACAAACGCACTACCTATGCAAGTGAGAAATGCAAAGCGCCACTGTACATTGAGTGCTTCAAGATATACCATGGACAGTAGAAAAGGAGAATGAAAAAGGGCCGAAAAAGAAAAATAGAAAAGTGGATAAAGGGTGAGAAGAAGCAGTACAACAGACTCTTGGAAGAAAATAAAAGTAGACGAAAAAGAAGTTTTTGGGGGTAAAGGTCAATTGATTCGACATACTGTATGACAGGTCTGACTGATCGTGTTTCAAAATAGTGATGCACAAACTAATCATGCACTTGGTTCTGAAGCCTACCTCTATTTTATATATATATATATGCACTCAATGTGGTGCTTTTTATGTGTATATATATATTATTTTGTTTAGCATAGGCCTCTACTTGAATGCATGTTCTACAGGCTACTTCTATCCTAAATGTTACCTTTATGTTCAGTGGAAATAAATCACACGACTGCTATACAGTTGTTAGTGAGTGTTGCACTAAAATGTCACAATGACAATGTTAAAATGAATATTGCACTAAAGTACAAGTTCAAATGTTAAAGTAACAATATTCATGTCTCAATACATGTTGCACAAAAGTAACAATGTTGAAATACGTTGATGGTTGTTTTGTTTCTTTGTCTTTGCTCTCAGTATTCATATCGGTGTTGTATAAGGTATTTTGATGGGGGTTTTGTATAAGGGTTTTTGATATGTAAAATAATCACACTAGAATGTGATGGGGCATTCTAGTGGCAATATTGGGGACTGCCAGTGACAGAGTTTAAAATGAGTTAATAACTGGGCTGGGATATATAATAATTTTGATGACTGCCAAGGAGAAATGTTAATTCAGTATACATAACATTATCCCACCGGTCACAATACACTTTCACCTACTTTTACATGAAAATGTAAAAAAAATAATGATTGATTATTTCAAAGGGTTATTACTATGACACTTGATTTGGATATTTTCATGTCTGGGAAAAATTTGAGATTAAATGGGTTAAGTGAAAATGTAATCACAAACCACTTTCCCTGCACAGTTTTTATGTTCTGGACTTTGAGTTCAAAACTTAACAAAGTGAAACTAAAAGAAATATAAAACAAATGACAGCTCTGATGGTAGTTTCGGTACAATTGTATAAATGCCGACTGATCATTTGTTTGTTCGACATGGTGTGATATTTTTGCATCGGTGTAATTAATTATGCGACAAATGGTGGCGGAAATGCCTTTATGTGCAAATATTTATATTAATAGCAGTAAACTTGGAGTCACGCAATCATATGGTGTGTGATCCTCCAACTATGACTTATGAAACAATGCAGTTTATTCAGTCTGGCCTCAGACTAGACGTAACATAGTATACTGAACAAAAATATAAATGCAATATCCAACAATTTAAAAGATTTTACTGAGTTACAGTTCATAAGAGGAAATCAGTCAATTGAAATAAATAAATTAGGCCCTAATCTATGGATTTGACATGACTGGGCAGGGGCACAACCATGGATGGGCCTGGGAACGGCATAGGCCCAGCCACTTGGGAGCCAGGCTCAGTCAATCAGAATGAGTTTTTCCCAAGGAAAGGGCTATATTACAGACATAAATATTCCTCAGTTCATCAGCTCTCCAGGTAGTTGGTTTCAGATGATTCCACAGGTGAAGAAGCTGGATGTGGAGGTCCTGGGCTGGAATGGTTACACATCGTCTGCAGTTGTGAAGCCGGTTGGACATACTGCCAAATTCTCTAAAACGATGTTGGAGGCATCTTGTGATAGAGGAATGAACATTCAATTCTCTGGCAACAGCTCTGGTGGACATTCCGGCAGTCAGCATGCCAATTGCAAGCTGTGGCATTGTGTTGTGTGACAAAACTGCACATTTTAGAGTGCCCATTTGTCCCCAGCACAAGGTGCACATGTGTAATGATCATGCTGTTCAATCATCTTCTTGATATGCCACACCTGTGGATTATCTTGGCAAAGGAAAAATGCTCACTAACATGGATGTAAACACATTTGTGCACAACATTTTAGAGAAACCTTTGGTGCGTTTGGACATTTCTGGGATCTTTTATTTCAGCTCAAGAAACATGAGACTAACACTTTTACATGTTGCATGTATATTTTTGTTCAGTATATTTTTTAAAGATAATCTTTGAGTATTAATAATTACCAATACAAATTAGACAAAGATTCTAAAATTCCAAAAATGTTATGGCATTTGATTTAATGCCAAATCATGCCCCAAATTCATTATGCCAATGAACGCTCCCTATAACTAGGTTTCCATCTACTTGGCAACAGATTTTCATGCAAATATTCAACAGTGGTGTATTTCCACCAAACGGTTTTGTTGCGGATGAAAGTCAATGTGTGATGACGTAGTGCACACAAAATGTACTTTTTTGTTTAAGTTTTCATGTACCGAATAAAAATCAAAAGTTCAATGCGTTTCTATCACGTTCTCAACAACCGATAGTTGTCACAAACTGTTGCATTAAATAGCATATGTACCGTACCTACTCTGGTCTTGGCATCTGCGCTCTAGCAAACAGCTTGCAGATACAGTGCAGGTAGGCCTGTCTACATTAGATTATTATGTATATTTATATTTGTCAAATGGCAATCAAGTACCGACCATCGTGCCACTAGACCCTCTACTTATTGGAAAGGAGCATCAAGCTCATCACCATACACTTTCACCACACTGTGTTAAGAATTGATTTAATCTGAATAGATAAATAGAATCTTCTCCAAACTCCAGCTGAAATGTTAATAACATTGGGCTGTGTTTCATGAAGAAGCGGCACACATTGGAATGGGCATCAACAGGACATAGGCAATAATTACACTTTTAATGCTGAGGCAGTGCTGTATGTAACACAGTGACCTGAAGCTGACATACTCCCCTCCACGTGTTACATCATCGCAAATATCAGATAAAGATAACACAAGGGGACAACAAGAACAGAGGACAAACCCTTTCACCCATTTTGCTTGTACAAGATTGTGAAAGGAAAACAAACAGTACTTCAAGAGGCCGGTTTAGAGATATAATGTATATAGATTGTATACTGTGTGTGTGTGTGTATATACATACATACACAGTACCAGTCAAAAGTTTGGACACTTACTTATTCAAGGGTTTTTATTTTTTACTATTTTCTACATTGTAGAATAATAGTGAAGACATCAAAACTATGAAATCACACATGTAACCAAAAAGGTGTTAAACAAATCAAAAACTGTTATATTCGAGATTCTTCAATGTAGCCACCCTTTGCCTTGATGACAGCTTTGCACATTATTGGCATTTCTCAAACAGCGTCATGAGGTCACCTGTAATGCATTTCAATTAACAGGTGTGTCTTGTTAAAAGTTAATTTGTGGAATTTCTTTCCTTCCTAATGCTTTTGAGCTAATCACCTGTGTTGCCACATGGTAGGGGTGGTATACAGAATATGGTCTTTTACCAAATAGGGCTGAGTCCATTATATGGCAAGAACAGCTCAAATAAGCAAAGAGAAACGACAGTTGATCGTTACTTTAAGACATGAAGCTCAGTTAATACAGAACATTGAGAACTTTGAAAGTTTCTTCAAGTGCAGTTGCAAAAACCAAGTGCTATGATGAACTGGCTCTCATGAGGAATGCCACAGGAAAGGAAGACCCAGAGTTACCTCTGCTGCAGAGGATAAGTTCATTAGAGTTAAGTGCACCACAGATTGCAGCCCAAATAAATGCTTCAGTTCAAGTAACAGACACATCTCAACATCAACTGTTGGAAACTGTGTGGATCAGGCCTTCATGGTCAAATTGCTGCAAAGAAACCACTACTAAAGGACACCAATAAGAATAAGAGAGACTTGCTTGGGCCAAGAAACACAAGGAGAGATTTTTGGTTCCAACCGCCGTGTCTTTGTGAGACACAGAGTAGGTGAACGGATGATCTCTGTTTGTGTGGTTCACACCGTGAAGCATGGAGGATGAGGTGTGGGGGTGCTTTGCTAGCGACACTGCCAGTGATTTATTTAGAATTCAAGGCACATCTAACCAGCATGGCTACCACAGCAATAAGCCATTCCATCTAGTTTGCACTTAGAGGGAGTATCATTTGTTTTTCAACAGGACAATGGGGCGGCAGGGTAGCCTAGTGGTTAGAGCGTTGGACTAGTAACCGAAAGGTTGCAAGTTTGAATCCCTGAGCTGACAAGGTACAAATCTGTCGTTCTGCCCCTGAACAGGCAGTTAACCCACTGTTTCTATGCCATCATTGAAAATAAGAATTTGTTCTTAACTGACTTGCCTAGTATTTTTTATTTTTTTTATTTTATTTTTTAAAGACCCAAAACACAGCTCCAGGCTGTGTAAGGGCTATTTGACCAAGAAGGAGAGTGATGGAGTGCTGTATCAGATGACCTGGCCTCACAATCACCTGACCTCAACCCTTCTGAGATGGTTCGGGATGAGTTGGACCGCAGAAAAGCAGCCAACAAGTGCTCAGCATGTGTGGGAACTCTTTCAAGACTGTTGGAAAAGCATTCCAGGTGAAGCTGGTTGAGAGAATAACAATGGTGTGCAAAGCTGTCATCAAGGCAAAGGGTGGCTACTTTGAAGACTCAAATATAATATAGTTGATTTGTTTAACACTTTTTTTGGTTACTACATGATTCCATGTGTTATTTCATAGTTTTGACGTCTTTACTATCATTCTAAAATGTAGAAAATAGTAAAAAATAAAAAAAAACCTTAGGTGTGGCCAAACTTTTGACTGGTACTGTGCACACACACACACGGGGTGATTAATACACGATCTGGGTATTTCATAGGCTTTAAGTACACGTTAAAATGTATTTTTTTTCTTCAAATTTTTATACAGAGACATTGGTTTTGCTATAGGGAAGTAATACTGCTTTTCACAGAGTTCAGAATGTTGCATCAGCATGTCCATTGTTCCACTGGTCTTATTCTTGAACCCAGTCACCATGGTGGGTGCATTACACCAGTCACTTGAGGCATGGCCATATAGAGGGAGAGACTAGGCATGCCTGGACATGTCCCACCAGTCAAAATATCCTCTCCACTGTCGTTTAGGCAGCATAGTAAATACAACAGAGCCAACTGGTCCACCAGGGAAGAAAGATACCTTTCTTACTGCATTAGAGCCAAAGGAAGCGAAATTAAATGACGGTTTGGTAATCATATATACAGATTTATTGTAGGCTGCACTAACAAGTGGTTTATTATTTCTAGCACACTTGAAATGGACGATACGCCGAGATCCTGCAAAGTAAGACTAGAAAGGGCTAATTCCCCACTACCGCATCTAGAAACAGATGTCAGAGTCAGTTGTTGAAATGAAAGTGTCAAGGAAGGACTTTACTGAATATCTAACCAGGGGGAGAATAGAGGACGATAATCCCCCCTCTTCTTTTTGACTGGCAATAATAGTACATTCTGCACTGGTAGAAAATATCTGATGTCATGTCATTGCTCCACAGGTTAGTCAAGGCTGTCGTGCCGGGGGGTCGAAACCATGGCGACGACCCTCACGACTTGTCATCATAGCGGTCGAGCGATGCCTGGGTGTCAGGTAGCTCCATCTCACAGACCAAACTGAGTGGGGACAGGGAGTTCCGGTTGAAGAAGTGGCCACCTGCAAAGAAACATGGGAAGATGTCAATGTCAGTGACACCAAGAAACATGACATCTGTCAGTAAGATTCCTAACTAGAAAAGCTGATGCTAGTACCATAAACAAAGGTATTATTCACACGTAATCATTTTTTCTTGGCATCTGTAAACATTATTGCAGGAGACACTGGGATTGGACACCATGATCGACATTTACAGTTGAGTAATAATGTGCGGGTGGGTGAGGTCAAACTGAACAGTGACATTAAGGCAATTCCACAGTAACAGAAAGATGCTGTGACTCCGATTTTCCACTTTAAACGTATGCCAAAACAAAAAACACTTATTGCAAAGTTAAACAAACCATGAAGCAAACTGTGAACAAGGACTACTTTTAACAATTTCCACTGAAAATTTGACAAAAAAATATTTACATAACGAACAGTGCGGATGCCAAGTTTGGTAATAGAATGATGGTTTGTGCTGTTGGTGCCGTCATTCTGTTACCAAACCTTGCATCTGCACTGTTCTTCAAGTAAATATGTATTTATTGGGAAAATGTCTAAAAGTCATCCTTGTGCATGGAGTTGTATGGTTTGTTTAACTTTGCAATCATTGGTTTTTGTTTGGCATACATTTTAAAGTGGAAAATCTGAGTCTCTGCATCATTCCCTAACTGTGGAATTGCCCATTGTGAATCTTCAAAGATCCTCAACATGCTATACAACCTCAAGTCAAGAGAGTGATACATGGAAGATCACCCAGACCGTCCTTTGATTCACACTAATTATCTATATCATTTAGGCCAGCCTGAACAAGAGCTAAGCAGAGATATGTGGAAGTTGTGACCTGATACGATTCTGATGTGGGAGGATAGACCTGTACTGTAATCGCTAAGAAATAGTGCCACCAACTGGGGATAGTGCTGCATTACAACCAAATACACAGAGTATACCAAACATTAGGAACACCTTCCTAATATTGAGTTGCAATATTACTACCATACCCCATTCAAAGGCACTTAAATATTTTGGCTTGCCCATTCACCCTCAATGTCACACATGCACAATCCATTTCTCAAATGTCTTCAAGGCATAATCAATTCTTTAAGCTGTTTCCTCCCCTTCCTCTATACTGATTGAAGTGGATTTAACAAGTGACATCAATAAGGGATCATAGCTTTCACCTGGATTCACCTGGTCAGTCATAGTGTATTTTCAAGTCAAGGTCATGAATGAGCAAAGAAGAACATGACATTTCAACCTTTTATTGCGAGGTGTGTCTGGTTCAGGAGCACAAGAGTGATAGGTGTCTTTCATTAAATATAGAAATTCACACTCACGCGGAAAGTATTGATTACGAAAGAGAATATAACAAGTCAAAAGGAGGGAAGATTTAATGTCTCAAAGCGCTTTGCCCTATTACAACCACTAAAAACAATTACAGCCAGGCTCAGTCAGTACAGTAGTACAAGCTTACAAAATACAATACAGAAACATATGGCAGAAGAAGGCAACATTGCCATGAGGCTGCGCCAGAGAAAGGATCGAGAGGGGCAATAAGGCGATCATCTTCACTTCTCCCACTCCAGGCTGAAAGAGAAGGAAGAGGAAATGAACAATGTTAGAAAAGGTAGCAGAAGAAAGAGAGCATTAAAGACACGTAGGAACAGAGAAGGGGAATGTAATTGATGGGGGGAAAAAAATACTTTTAATTTTCTTTTAAACCATGATTTTCTCGTGTTAAGGCACTTAGCTCTAATACTTTTGAAGTATTGGATGGGGATGGATGGAGCCTTCCGTGTTACTTTATACAGTATCCTTGTTAGTTCATGTGGAAACATTCACAATCCAATATTTCATTACTTTTCAAACTCTCTCTGTATCAGATACATGCCAGTACCCATGTCAACTGTACTTAACTTTAGTACACATATATTGTACAGTATGAAACAATTGTGCTGTTAAAGTATTTAGATTTATGTTAGCTGCGATCCAAGTTGAGTAAATTCATGGAAATGGAAGTTCGACAAATTTGAATACTCGTCTGACTGTTTTGCATCTGTCTGGACAATATCCAAACTCCATTGTCTTGACAATGGTTCAAAGTAGCCTGAGTTGAGCCAATTTTCCGATATCCACAAATCAAGAAGTATAGCCCTGGATACGGGCTTAGTTAAGCAGAAATGAAATAGACAACAATAATCTATGACTCAAGCTTAATCAATAGGCTTGATTGAAATGTAATTAAGGAGTAGACATATTGAATGTATTGAATTCTGGGAGTGTATGGTGGTACTCACTCAGGGCTGGAGAAGCTGGCTGTGGCCTTGATGATCATAAAGCACAGAGTGAGAGTGCTGAGAAGGCCGAAGCTGGCGATTATAAACCACTCCTCTGTCAATAAAAGGAAAGGGGGGGGGGGGGTCATTGCAGCCCAACATGCATTGGGTTAAAACGACGAGGCCAAACAGGAAAACACAAAAGATCTTTCCTCTTTGAAAACCAGCAGTAAAGTCAGGAAAACTAAGAGATAAAGAAAAGACGTCCTTGAGATCCAGAGATATATCCAGAGGAGAGCGACACGGAGAGAGGCAGGAGAAAGGAGACATTCACCAGGACAAGCTTGAAGACCGAAGAGAAAGACCTGGAAGCATGGGCATAGCGTAAAGACCGTTATGTACATACAGGCACAAAACACATCCACACCGCAAGCCATCCACACATGCATCCACACTGCAGACGTATCCAACTACGACAAAAAGAGAAACCGAGGCACATCTATGTCCATCTACACTGCACGTTACTAACGTAAAGTGCAGTCTCTTTAAATGGAGAAAAGTCAAGTAAAACTGTCCACATTGAAAGAGAACAGGCATGACTTTCACTATAGGAGCCCTTTGAAGTTTACCAGAAATGAGAGAAACCTGGGTCACATTATTCAACAGCAGAAATTGGGTGGATTTATAGAAGACTGACTTCAATGAATTTATGAAAGTAGGCCTATCCTGAAACAGGTTTAGGTATTAAGAGTTATCTAACAAATCTTATTCACTATTATTCAGATTATGAACTACTCACAGGATCAGCCATTCATTCAAATTGATGTTTTATTTTATTTATTGATTTAATCTTTATTTAACTAAGCAGGTCAGTTAAGAACAAATTCTTATTTACAATGATGGCCTACCATAAGGCAAAAGGCCTCCTGTGGGGACGGGGTCCTGGGATATAATTTTTTTAAATAATAATCAATACAATAAAAATCGAGGACAAAACACACATCACAACAAGAGAGTCAACACTACATAAAGAGAGACATAAGACAACAACATAGCAAGACAGCAACACATGACACACAGCATGGTAGCAACACAGCATAACAACATGGTAGCAACACCGTATGCATTACTGAATTATAATTACTAGCTATAAGTGAAAGAATGATAAACAAGGAGTACTGCAGTAATAAACAAGTAGTAGTACTGCAATAACTGCAGTGCATGTTCTTATCTTTTTGGTGCAGTGCTGTGAAATCACATCTTCCCCTCCTTCATAAATAGTTATGCACAGTAAAACAGATTGTGGTTCAAGAGGTCATCTTAGGTTAGTTGTGCATTTTGCCTTCTCATGGTTGGGGTGAGGATCAGTTGGATAGGGATTATGGATTAAACAGACAGTGGCAGCGGGGAGTCAGAGGAGGGTGCAGGGAGCAATGTGACCTACAAGAGACAAGTCTCTGGGGGGTGGGGGGTCTGTGTCCAAGGTCAAGGGAAAGAGTGAAAGGAGACTGAAATCTAAATGAGTCAAAGACAAAGATACAGAGAGAAAGAGAGCAGGAGAGGATCCAGAGGTTGTCGTGTAAATCCTTTTAAAAGTGGTTGTCTTTTTGCTGACAAAACGGAATTCCACTAATCTCACTTTTAGTGAAGGGAGGGATAAAAGGGCAGGGAGGGATTTAGGATCTATCTTTTGAGTGTATGTGTGTGTGTGCGCGCGCAAGTGGTTCAGAATTATAATTTTGCCTTTAGTTTAACCTAATTTAAATTGCATAACAAGTTAGAACTATGAAAAGGCTACATTTGATTTATTCCTATGTTCCGCTTCCATAATAATTATATACATTTGATGGATGTTTATATTTGTCCCACTTTACACAGATACAAGTGTGCATTATACGCATGTGTGAATTGGAAATGTTTTTTTTTTTGCATATCCCAACTCTCCCTGAGACACACTCGGAGATTGGGGTCACAGCCAGGGTCTGCCATTATCAACAGTGACCCTGGAGCAATTAGGGTTAGGTGCCTTGCTCAAGGGCACATCAACAAAATGTTCCCCCTTGCCAGCTCAGGGATTTGAACTAGCGACCTTTCAGTTACTGGCCCAATGCGCTAACCGTCAAGCTACCTGCCGCCCTGATTTGCAAGGATCAAATAAAACGATGAGAAACTTGAAGTAGGTGCATGGGTCACAGTGTGTTCTGATTTTCTAATGCTGAATGTAACCTTTCATATCAATAAAGTCATTTGAAATAAAATCTAAACTTGAGTTGAAGACTAGAAAGGTTGTCCAGGGCGGAAGCTGCTTACTGGTGACGGCGATGTTGATCTCTCCGGTGCGGGGGGTGAGCTCTCCGCTCTCTGAGGGGATCTGGGGTCCAGTGCCGGGGTGGCCTTGCTGCAGGGGCTCCAGGCTGATGGATGTCTCACTGGACAGGTCCACCAGGGCTGTCCGCTGGCTGGCCATCGTCTGGCTGCGTCCTATCCTGTGGTCCATGTCGAAGCCGACGTTGTCCACGCACGGCAGGTTGGGCTAAAGGGGGTAGGGGAGTAAACACAACGGTTAGAGGAATGTTATGGCTAGTGGTTAATTAAACACAACGGTTAGAGGAATGTTATGGCTAGTGTTAATTAAACACAACGGTTAGAGGAATGTTACGGCTAGTGTTAATTAAACACAACGGTTAGAGGAATGTTACGGCTAGTGTTAATTAAACAACGGTTAGAGAAATGTTACGGCTAGTGGTTAAACACAACGGTTAGAGGAATGTTACGGCTAGTGGTTAAACACAACGGTTAGAGGAATGTTACGGCTAGTGTTAATTAAACAACGGTTAGAGAAATGTTATGGCTAGTGTTAATTAAACACAACAGTTAGAGGAATGTTATGGCTAGTGGTTAAACACAACGGTTAGAGGAATGTTATGGCTAGTGGTTAAACACAACGTTTAGAGGAATGTTATGGCTAGTGGTTAAACAAGGATTAGAGGAATGTTATGGCTAGTGGTTAAACAACGGTTAGAGGAATGTTATGGCTAGTGGTTAAACACAATGGTTAGAGGAATGTTATGGCTAGTGGTTAAACAAGGATTAGAGGAATGTTATGGCTAGTGGTTAAACAAGGATTAGAGGAATGTTATGGCTAGTGGTTAAACAAGGATTAGAGGAATGTTATGGCTAGTGGTTAAACACAACGTTTAGAGGAATGTTATGGCTAGTGGTTAAACAAGGATTAGAGGAATGTTATGGCTAGTGGTTAAACAACGGTTAGAGGAATGTTATGGCTAGTGGTTAAACACAATGGTTAGAGGAATGTTATGGCTAGTGGTTAAACAAGGATTAGAGGAATGTTATGGCTGGTGGTTAAACAAGGATTAGAGGAATGTTATGGCTAGTGGTTAAACAAGGATTAGAGGAATGTTATGGCTAGTGGTTAAACAAGGATTAGAGGAATGTTATGGCTAGTGGTTAAACAAGGATTAGAGGAATGTTATGGCTAGTGGTTAAACAAGGATTAGAGGAATGTTATGGCTAGTGGTTAAACAAGGATTAGAGGAATGTTATGGCTAGTGGTTAAACAAGGATTAGAGGAATGTTATGGCTAGTGGTTAAACAAGGATTAGAGGAATGTTATGGCTAGTGGTTAAACAAGGATTAGAGGAATGTTATGGCTAGTGGTTAAACAAGGATTAGAGGAATGTTATGGCTAGTGGTTAAACAAGGATTAGAGGAATGTTATGGCTAGTGGTTAAACAAGGATTAGAGGAATGTTATGGCTAGTGGTTAAACAAGGATTAGAGGAATGTTATGGCTAGTGGTTAAACAACGGTTAGAGGAATGTTATGGCTAGTGGTTAAACACAACGGTTAGAGGAATGTTATGGCTAGTGGTTAAACACAACGGTTAGAGGAATGTTATGGCTAGTGGTTAAACAACGGTTAGAGGAATGTAATGGCTAGTGGTTAAACAAGGATTAGAGGAATGTTATGGCTAGTGGTTAAACACAACGGTTAGAGGAATGTTATGGCTAGTGGTTAAACACAACGGTTAGAGGAATGTTATGGCTAGTGGTTAAACACAACGGTTAGAGGAATGTTATGGCTAGTGGTTAAACAAGGATTAGAGGAATGTTATGGCTAGTGGTTAAACAAGGATTAGAGGAATGTTATGGCTAGTGGTAAACACAACGGTTAGAGGAATGTTATGGTTAGTGGTTAAACACAACGGTTAGAGGAATGTTATGGCTAGTGGTTAAACAACGGTTAGAGGAATGTAATGGCTAGTGGTTAAACAAGGATTAGAGGAATGTTATGGCTAGTGGTTAAACACAACGGTTAGAGGAATGTTATGGCTAGTGGTTAAACACAACGGTTAGAGGAATGTTATGGCTAGTGGTTAAACACAACGGTTAGAGGAATGTTATGGCTAGTGGTTAAACAAGGATTAGAGGAATGTTATGGCTAGTGGTTAAACAAGGATTAGAGGAATGTTATGGCTAGTGGTAAACACAACGGTTAGAGGAATGTTATGGTTAGTGGTTAAACACAACGGTTAGAGGAATGTTATGGCTAGTGGTTAAACAACGGTTAGAGGAATGTTATGGCTAGAGGTTAAACAAGGATTAGAGGACTGTTATGGCTAGTGGTTAAACAAGGATTAGAGGAATGTTATGGCTAGTGGTTAAACACAATGGTTAGAGGAATGTTATGGCTAGTGGTTAAACAAGGATTAGAGGACTGTTATGGCTAGTGGTTAAACAAGGATTAGAGGAATGTTATGGCTAGTGGTTAAACAACGGTTAGAGGAATGTTATGGCTAGTGGTTAAACAACGGTTAGAGGAATGTAATGGCTAGTGGTTAAACAAGGATTAGAGGAATGTTATGGCTAGTGGTTAAACACAACGGTTAGAGGAATGTTATGGCTAGTGGTTAAACACAACGGTTAGAGGAATGTTATGGCTAGTGGTTAAACACAACGGTTAGAGGAATGTTATGGCTAGTGGTTAAACAAGGATTAGAGGAATGTTATGGCTAGTGGTAAACACAACGGTTAGAGGAATGTTATGGTTAGTGGTTAAACACAACGGTTAGAGGAATGTTATGGCTAGTGGTTAAACAACGGTTAGAGGAATGTTATGGCTAGAGGTTAAACAAGGATTAGAGGACTGTTATGGCTAGTGGTTAAACAAGGATTAGAGGAATGTTATGGCTAGTGGTTAAACAACGGTTAGAGGAATGTTATGGCTAGAGGTTAAACAAGGATTAGAGGACTGTTATGGCTAGTGGTTAAACAAGGATTAGAGGAATGTTATGGCTAGTGGTTAAACAACGGTTAGAGGAATGTTATGGCTAGTGGTTAAACAAGGATTAGAGGACTGTTATGGCTAGTGGTTAAACAAGGATTAGAGGAATGTTATTGCTAGTGGTTAAAGAAGGATTAGAGGAATGTTATGGCTAGTGGTTAAACAACGGTTAGAGGAATGTTATGGCTAGTGGTTAAACACAACGGTTAGAGGAAAGTCTAATTTGTGTCATATTAACTTGTTAGGTCATGCTGATTGCTAACCCTGATTTTGACCATGACCTTAAAATGAACACTTAACTTCAGAGAAAATAGCTCTTGTAGCAGCTCATCAGATGTGATGATACCACTTTAGTCCTGGTTTGACTAGTTTCTGAAGTCTGAGCAATAGTTCCATAACTTACCAGCAGGGGGAATACTAGGACTACGGATGAGGTCATACACAGCTGGCATAAACAGATGGTTACGCAATTGCCTGGGACATGTTCAGTCGCCAAACATTCTCAAACGTTGCAGATAGAAATTCCATGAATAAAGCTGATGTGACTACTTATGCTACATGTCAGAGAGGCATGTTTGTTCTACATTGCCTATTTCTGTCTGAATGTTCCAAAAAGTTGCATCGTACTGAGCGCGCCAAAGGATGAACATGGTCTGTCACAATGACGGGGAGTAGCAGCATGTGAAGGGCAACCTGGGGAAATAGGCCTTAATCTACAACACAACACAGGTTGTGTTGTATTCTACTGTTAATTAACATAACCATGTAAATTGAGATAATGACAATATATTAAGGCAAACTTTTTCCTCATTATTTGGGTCAAGAGTCGTTTGTGACGTTGATCACATTTTTTTATTTTTAAATGAGTACTGGCATTGCCGGATAACATTTGTATACTGACTTCTAACGCATTTCTACTGATAAGGAATTGAGATACTGACTATACTAATACTCACCATGATGCCCAGAGCTTTGAGGATGTTCAGTTTACACATGGGACACGTACAGTGCTCATTCAGCCAGGGGTCCACACACAGCTTATGGAAGACATGTCTGTGCAGAGACACACAGAAGCAAAGAACACGGTTGAAGAGCAGGAAACCACCTTCACAAACAAGCCCCACAACAGCCTACATGCGACTCTTCAAAGTCAGACATGGCCGTCTTTACGTCCTGCGATTGCACAATGACCGCTCTGTTTGAGCTGACAAGGAGGGCCTAGAGTATGAACGAGCAAATGTAACACTTTATTAAGGTCCTGCAATAAACTATTTATTAACAGGTTTACATACTATTTCTGAATCATTATTCCTACATTTGTAAATGTCAATAAGCAATCTCATGCAGTCATTGATGCATAAGCACTATTTTAATTGAACTGCCTTTCTCGTCAGCACGCTAGGCTTGCTAATGCTAAGCTAGCATGCTGATGAAGAAGGCAGTTTACTTAAAATAGTATTTAATAAATATAATGTATAAATGTGGACCCCAGGAAAGGTAACTGCTGCTTCAGCAACAGCTAATGGGGATCCTAAAATAAAAAAAGAATAAAACAAGACTTAAGAGATTGCTTAAATGGTAAGTCAACTCTCTACAACCTGTTTATAAATGGTTTATTAAGGGAGCTTATTATAAAGTGTCACCGAAACGAGTCACGCTTTAAGACACAGTGATCACTGTGGCGCAACTTGGACACAAGGTTGACATTGTCTGTCCGTCATGACACAAGACAGCCATTGTGGATCTGAGAGAAACGTCATGTTTGAGATAGTGGTCTGCTCCCTATTTTGATATGATGCCGGACGGCCAGTTTCAATGCACTTCAAAAGGACCATTAGGACCAGATTTCCTGTAGCTTGTCTTGCCTACCTCATAATATAATCACTAACCTTAACAGCTTAATGGCTTTATCAAAAGCGTGGTGCATAGATTATTTCAACATTAAAAGATCCTCATGATGAGCATCCATAAAACAATACAAGGCCCCATTACATCATCGCTAAAGAACAAATCCTTAAGTGCCAGTACCAACCATGCATAATAGAAAATACTTAACCGCCGATTCCTAAGGACAAACATAAAAGTGCACGTTGATTCTGTTAAGTGCCTGTCTAACATGGCCGGGCATTTCCTGGGCATGTTCTGTTCCTTATCGAAGCCACTTGCAGCGGCCCTCTACCAATGCTTTACATTCTTTCAAGGGGGGCACAGAAAACAAGGGCTCCATGCATTAATGATGAGTCTGTTTACCATACAATGGCTTGGGGAGAAAGTCAGTGGGCAGTAAGAAGCAGTCCTGCAAGAGAGAGACTTTTAGATAAGCTGTGGTTGTAGTGAGACTTGGATATACGCGTGTATGTGTGTGTCGATAAGCTTTGATTGTGTGTGTGTGTGTGTGTGTGTGTGTGAGTGTGTGCATGTCTATTTATATAACCAGTGTGATAGTGTTTGGGAATGTGTCAAAAGGGTGAGCTTGTGTAGTAGTTTGTGTGATTGTTTGACAGTGTAAATGTGTGTGTGACTGATGTAAAGTCAGTCTGTCTGTATGTATGTGTATGCTGTAAGTGAGACACTCCAACCAGGAAAAGATTCCGCTCACAGTCTGTGCCTGCATCCCAGTAGGCCCATTGGGCTCTGGTCAAATGTAGCGCACTATATAGGGAATAGGGTACCATAGTAAACACACTCTTTCTTAGAGCAGAGTAAAAACAGAGTCGGACAGACGGGTAGATACCTATTAGATACTATAACAGATGCCATCACAGAACAATAACAACAACAACATACCAAGATACTTATGTTTGTTGTTCCTGTCTTGGTTGGTATGTTTGGTTTATCCAGATGACATGTTACGGCATTTAAAATATTTGTCCGCTTGCCTACCTGCCTGGCTGTCTTCCCGTCTGACTGCCTGCCAGCCAGCCAGCCTGCCTGTCAGTCCATTCAAGTCTGACCAGAAAATCATCCCTCTATTGACAAGACATTGTCCTATAGACTGATATTAAATGTACAGAGACAAATTGAATGGCTGATGGCAGGTCAAGTGTACTCCCTTACTTCAATGCTTTTAGTTATTGATTGGGAATAGCAGCATGTACTTAAGGGAGGCACCAGAGGGATTGGTTTTCAGAGATACAGTATGAACACAGAGGCTGCAGCAGTACGAACACAGAGGATGCACACACGTGATAAGGACCGATAAACTTCTCTCTCCCTCTCGTGTTTCCCGCTCCTCTACAAAACACTACAAGGTTGCTAATAATAATAATAGTTATCCATCTTGGTAGCAGTGCAGTGTGCCCTAAAACCACATACGTGATGAAGGGCACAAATCAAAAAGGTACATTTTGGTACTACTAACATGACCAGTCAACTGCACAGGTTACTCCAAATCTGTAATTAGCCTACCTATGGATTGCAAACAGAAATGAGCTCTTTAGGTAGACTAACGGACACTTATGTATGTAGTGTCACATCCTGACCTTAGTTCCTTTTTATGTCTCTATTTTAGTTTGGTCAGGGCATTGTTTTGGTTCTGTGTGTTATATTTCTAGGTGTTTGGCCTGGTATGGTTCCCAATCAGAGGCAGCTGTCAAACGTTGTCTCTGAGAACCACACTTAGGCAACCCGTTTTCCCACTATGGGTTGTGGGTAGTTGCTTCCTGTTTTTGTGTCTGCACCAGATAAAACTGTTTCGGTTGTTCGCTTTGTTGTTTTGCATTTTAGTGTTCAGTTTCGAATAAACAATATGAACACGTACCACGCTGCACCTTGGTCCTCACCTTCTTCCACCAACGGCCATTACATGCAGTAGTTCAGACATAATGATTATTGTGCATTGCATTGTGTGTCTTTCACCTAATTAAATAATAGCAGGTTGAGGCCTGAGGCAAAAAAACACTGTTTAAAATCAGTTGCAACGAAGTCAAATCAAATCATTTTATTGGTCGCGTACACATATTTCGCTTAAGTTATCGCAGATGCAACGGAATGCTTATGTTTCTAGCTCTAACAGTGCAGTAATAACAAACAATACAAAACAACACAAATTAAAAAATTCTAATGAAGAAATATCAGAACGAGCAATGTCAGGGTCTGGAATACAGGTCTATCTGTATTTGATAGTGTGTATAGACATTATGGACAATATATGATTAGAAAAGGTGTGTACAGCAGTAGTTATATAGGATGAGCATTGACTAGAATACAGTATATACATGTAAAGTGGGTGAAACAGTAGAGTACAGGGTGGTAGCCAGCTAGTAACAGTGACTAGGTTCAGGGCAGGGTATTGGGTGGAGGCCGGCTAGTGATGACTGTTTAACAGTCTGATGGCCTGGTTATCAGTCTCTCGGTCTCAGTTTTGATGAACCTGTACGGTCTCTGCCTTCTAGATGGTAGTGGGGTAAACAGGCCATGGCTCGGGTGGCTGTGGTCCTTGATGATCTTATTGGCCTTTCGTGTGACACCGGGTGCTGTAGATGTCCTGGAGGGAAGGCGGTCTGGAGAGCCCTGCTCAGACAGTTTCAACTTCCTTTAACGCTAGCTATCGATTTTGAAACATGCCTGACTATTAGCACGTCCACACCTTCTGTGAGGACGAGGACATACTGTATATGAAGTCTTGCCCTTTTTGCCTCATAGGAAGGACCTGTGTTCTTCACTTCCCCTTCTCCCAGCCCCTCTCATTGCTCCTCTTCGACAGAAACTGGATAAGCAGGATGGATGGAGAGCATTAAATGGTAGACGGCCCATTTACATTTCTGATATCTGATCTGAACTGGTCTGAAGAAGGAGTGGGTACATCGTCCTTGTGTCAGTTGGGCCAAACTAAACATTAACATTCGAGTCATTTAGCAGACCCTCTTATCCAGAGTGACTTACAGTTAGTGCATTCATCTTAAGATAGCTAGGGCTTCCCGAGTGGCACAGCGGTCTAAGGCGTCACTACAGACCCTGGATTCGATCCCAGGCTGTGTCACCTCCGGCCGTGACCGGGAGACCCATGAGGCGGAGCACAATTGGCCCAGCATCATCCGGGTTAGGGGAGGGTTCGGCAGGCCGGGATATCCTTGTCCCATCGCGCTTTAGCGACTCCTTGTGGCGGGCCGGGCACCTGCACGCTGACTTTGGTCGCCAGCTGGATGCAGTTTCCTCCGACACATTGGTGCGGCTGGCTTCTGTGTTAAATTAATATTGTGTCAAGAAGCAGTGTGGCTTGGCAGGATTGTGAATCGGAGGACCCACGGCTCTCGACCTTCGCCTCTCCCGTGTCCTTAGGGGAATTGCAGCGATGGGACAAGACTAACTACCAATTGGATATCACAAAATATCCAATTGGAGAAAAAGGGGTAAAAGTACAAAAAAATATAAATACAAAGAGAAAAAAATTATAGCTAGGTGGGACAACATCATTGTAAGTACATTTCCCTCAATAAAGTAGCTATTAGCAGAGCTAGTAGGCTGTAACCCCTTAAACATAGACATAATTTGGCTGCAACTGAAGAGCAACAGTGCATCTCCTAAGTCTAGGAACACCCATCTTCTCTCCATCTGAACTGATCTACAGATTCAAAATAGAGGTGGTCAGATGTCTACTGGGAATCAGCTGTCCAGTTCTTTCACATTAGTGCAGATGAAGGAGATGAAGTAGAGGAGGCAAGTAGAGGAGTGCACTCTGGATGTTCTGACATCCACAAGGCCAGAGAAGACACAGTAGATGGTGTCCAAGAACAAGACTGCCGGACAAGGGCGCAGTGGTGTGTGTGAGACAGAAAAATAGAGAAAGTGTGTGTCCGCTGCTGAGTGCTTATGTGTGCACGCATGTTGCGGAGTATATACAGTGGGGAGAACAAGTATTTGATAACCTGCAAAATCGGCAGTGTTTCCGACTTACAAAGCAGCTAGAGGTCAAATTTTTAATCATAGGTACACTTCAACTGTGAGATGGAATCTAAAACAAAAATCGTGAAAATGACATTGTATGATTTTTAAGTAATTCATTTACATTTTATTGCATGACATAAGTATTTGATACATCAGAAAAGCAGAACTTAATATTTGGTACAGAAACCTTTGTTTGCAATTACAGAGATCATACGTTTCCTGTAGTTCTTGACCAGGTTTGCACACACTGCAGCAGGGATTTTGGGCCACTCCTCCATACAGACCTTCTCCAGATATTTCAGGTTTCGGGGCTGTCGCTGGGCAATACGGACTTTCAGCTCCCTCCAAATATTTTCTACTGGGTTCAGGTCTGGAGACTGGCTAGGCCACTTCAGGACCTTGAGATGCTTCTTACGGCACCACTCCTTAGTTGCCCTGGCTGTTTGTTTCAGGTTGTTGTCATGCTGGAAGACCCAGCCACGACCCATCTTCAATGCTCTTACTGAGGGAAGGAGGTTGTTGGCCAAGATCTCGCGATACATGGCCCCATCCATCCTCCCCTCAATACGGTGCAGTCGTCCTGTCCCCTTTGCAGAAAAGCATCCCCAAAGAATGATGTTTCCACCTCCATGCTTCACGGTTGGGATATCCAACTCTTTGCAAACTGGAATCCATATATCCGGAGGCTGCATTCATTGTAGCTGGGGATTTTAACAAGGCTAATCTGAAAACAAGACTCTCTAAATTTGATCAGCATATCGATTGCGCAACCAGGGCGGGAAAAACCTTGGATCATTGCTATTCCAACTTCCACGACGCATATAAGGCCCTGCCCCGCCCTCCTTTCGGAAAAGCTGACCACGACTCCATTTTGTTGATCCCTGCCTACAGACAGAAACTAAAACAAGAAGCTCCCGCGCTGAGGTCTGTTCAACGCTGGTCCGACCAATCTGATTCCACACTCCAAGACTGCTTCCATCACGTGGACTGGGATATGTTCCGTATTGCGTCAGACGACAACATTGACGAATACGCTGATTCGGTGTGCGAGTTCATTAGAACGTGCGTTGAAGATGTCGTTCCCATAGCAATGATTAAAACATTCCCAAACCAGAAACCGTGGATTGATGGCAGCATTCGCGTGAAACTGAAAGCACGAACCACTGCTTTTAATCAGGGCAAGGTGACTGGAAACATGACCGAATACAAACAGTGTAACTATTCCCTCCGCAAGGCAATCAAACAAGCTAAGCGTCAGTATAGAGACAAAGTAGAATCTCAATTCAACGGCTCAGACACAAGAGGTATGTGGCAGGGTCTACAGTCAATCACGGATTACAAAAAGAAAACCAGCACTGTCACGGACCAGGATGTCTTGCTCCCAGGCAGACTAAATAACTTTTTTGCCCGCTTTGAGGACAATACAGTGCCACTGACACTGCCCGCAAATAAAACATGCGGACTCTCCTTCACTGCAGCCGACGTGAGGAAAACATTTAAACGTGTCAACCCTCACAAGGCTGCAGGCCCAGACGGCATCCCCAGCCGCGCCCTCAGAGCATGCGCAGACCAGCTGGCTGGTGTGTTTACGGACATATTCAATCAATCCCTATCCCAGTCTGTTGTTCCCACATGCTTCAAGAGGGCCACCATTGTTCCTGTTCCCAAGAAAGCTAAGGTAACTGAGCTAAACGACTACCGCCCCGTAGCACTCACTTCCGTCATCATGAAGTGCTTTGAGAGACTAGTCAAGGACCATATCACCTCCACCCTACCTGACACCCTAGACCCACTCCAATTTGCTTACCGCCCAAATAGGTCCACAGACGATGAAATCTCAACCACACTGCCCTAACCCATCTGGACAAGAGGAATACCTATGTGAGAATGCTGTTCATCGACTACAGCTCGGCATTTAACACCATAGTGCCCGCCAAGCTCGTCATCAAGCTCGAGACCCTGGGTCTCGACCCCGCCCTGTGCAACTGGGTACTGGACTTCTTGACGGGCCGCCCCCAGGTGGTGAGGGTAGGCAACAACATCTCCACCTCGCTGATCCTCAACACTG
Organism: Oncorhynchus kisutch; assembly: GCF_002021735.2. Classification (NCBI taxonomy): domain Eukaryota; kingdom Metazoa; phylum Chordata; class Actinopteri; order Salmoniformes; family Salmonidae; genus Oncorhynchus; species Oncorhynchus kisutch. The sequence continues at coordinate 40,598,959 of NC_034192.2, forward strand.
GGGCCCCACAAGGGTGCGTTCTGAGCCCTCTCCTGTACTCCCTGTTCACCCACGACTGCGTGGCCACGCACGCCTCCAACTCAATCATCAAGTTTGCGGACGACACAACAGTGGTAACGGAGTGTAACGGAGTCAGGTTTGTAGGCCTCCTTGCTCGCACACGCTTTTTCAGTTCTGCCCACAAATTTTCTATAGGATTGAGGTCAGGGCTTTGTGATGGCCACTCCAATACCTTGACTTTGTTTTCCTTAAGCCATTTTGCCACAACTTTGGAAGTACGCTTGGGGTCATTGTTCATTTGGGAGACCCATTTGTGACCAAGCTTTAACTTCCTGATTGATGTCTTGAGATGTTGCTTCAATATATCCACATACTTTTCCTCCCTCATGATGCCATCTATTTTGTGAAGTGCACCAGTCCCTCCTGCAGCAAAGCACCCCCACAACATGATGCTGCCACCCCCGTGCTTCACGGCTAGGATGGTGTTCTTCGGCTTGCAAGCCTACCCCTTATTCCTTCAAACATAACGACGGTCATTATTGCCAAACAGTTCTATTTTTGTTTCATCAGACCGGAGGACATTTCTCCAAAAAGTAAGATCTTTGTCCCCATGTGCAGTTGCAAACCATAGTATGGCTTTTTTATGACGGTTTTGGAGCATTGGCTTCTACCTTGCTGAGCGGCCTTTCAGGTTATGTCAATATAGGACTCGTTTTACTGTGGATATAGATAGATACTTTGGTCCCCATTTCCTCCAGCATCTTCACAAGGTCCTTTGCTGTTGTTCTGGGATTGATTTGCACTTCTCGCACCAAAGTACGTTCATCTCTAGGAGACAGAACGTGTCTCCTTCTTGAGCGGTATGATGGCTGCATGGTCCCATGGTGTTTATACTTGCGTACTATTGTTTGTTCAGATGAACGTGGTACCTTCAGGCATTTGGAAATTGCTCCCAAGGATGAACCAGACTTGTGGAGGTCTACATTTGTTTTTCTGAGGTCTTGGCTGATTTCTTTAGATTTTCCAATGATGTCAAGCAAAGAGGCACTGAGGTAGGTAGGCCTTGAAGGTAGGCCTTGAAATACATCCACAGGTACACCTCCAATTGACTCAAATGATGTTAATTAGCCTATCAGAAGCTTCTAAAGCCATAACATCATTTTCTGGAATTTTGAAAGGTTGTTCAGAGGCAGAGTCAACTTAGTGTATGTAAACTTCTGACCCGCTGGAATTGTGGTACAGTGAATTATAAGTGAAATAATGTGTCATGCACAAAGTAGATGTCCTAACCGACTTGCCAAAACTATAGTTTGTTAACAAGAAATTTGTGGAGTGGTTGAAAAACGAGTGTATGTAAACCTCCAACCTAAGTCTATGTAAACCTCCGACTCCAACTGTATGTGTGTGTCGAAGGAAGAGGAAGTGTGTGTGTTTGTGGGTGCAGGTCATTTGGCAGCACTGGATCTTAATATAGCCGGAGCTACCTAGCAGGGGTTACGACTCACAGTGTGCAGCGAGACGAGATGGCCTTGATAGTGTCTGCATTTGCAAAACAGACCAGACTCCATTTAGCAAGATAACAACTCCCTTTTCTCTCTAACTTTGTCATGCTCTCTCACCTCCCCCCCTCCTTCCCGTGCTCGTTATAATTCTTTTTTTTCTTCTTCCAATACCTCCTCCGGTCTGTTACTTTCCGTAACTCCATCTTCTTTTCCCTCTCTCTTGCTCCTTTTTTCCTGGCAAGAGCTTAAATGTCATCTCTCACTGACATTACATTTTCCACTTCCTTAGTGATAGTGATCCATAGTGATCCACTAAACCAACACGCTGTATGTGTGTGTCCTACAACTGATCCTAAATCAGACCCAAATGGTCAAACCAGAGGTGATTGACAGGTAGGTAAGACTCCTCCTATTGTATCAAGGTTTTTAAGGTTTAAGATTTGTCACCTCACCTGCAGAAATACAGTATTAACTTTCTACCTTTGCTTATTGGTGGTGTGATACATCTTAATATGTGCAAATTAACTATGGCTGAACTGTGGGGAGGTGTGTCTCTGGTCTAGTCTGATGTGCGTCAGTGCAGTCGTCCCACTGAGCAGATCAGCAGGAAAGGTGTGAGACGGATCTGTGTGTGGGGGGGGGGGGGGGGTGCCATGTGATGGATGGGTGTGGAGATTGCCTCAGACAGGAGGAGAAACTTCAGGGAGGGGTAGAAACGCACATCGGAGGAGGAAGGAGGGAAGGAGAGGAGGAGGGAGGGGATGTAAGTGGATGCTGTGACATTGAGAATGAGTGGATGGCGGACATGTTGTATTCCAAATCCGAGCGAGAGTTTGTTGCGTGTAAGAGCCACAAGGGCTGCGGCAGGCTGTCCCACACTCCTAGCTTAGGATGTATATAGGTACACACACAGTCAACCCACCAAACACACACACACACACTCACTTGCAGGGCAGGATGCGGACCACGTCGTTGAGCTGGTATCCCTCGATGCACACGGCGCAGTGGTTGAAGTCTGGGTCTGTTTCCTGCAGCACAGAAGACAAACAGAACAGGCCAGTCAGTGTCAGACAGCTACAATGAACATAAAACCATCTATTACTGAGGAAGAACAGTGACAATCAATCAGACACTTTGCTTTTGACCATTCATATTCACTATCAACCAGGTGATAAATAGCTGGTTTGTTCAACAGGCCGAGGTGCAGTGCCAAACATGGCCAGTGTTTCCTCTTGAATGTTTGTTTGGAGAGACATCAATACACTTTAGACATCCAGTAGGGCTGGGACTGAAAGTTTTATATTATTGTAGGCAGGTGGGCTGGCTTGGTAAAGGAACATAATGGTAGGGGAAACATGTTCAGTATACAGAGTACAATTAAGTAGAGTACTCTTGTTGAATCAGCATGTCAGGGATGGAACTGATGGCCACGTTGCCGTGCCAACCACACCCATCACCGTGACAACGGCCATGGCAGGTGGCGGCACGTCTGTGACTGACTGCCCTGGCATGTCCATCACAAGGTGTCACGCTTAAGCGTGCCATATGAGGAAGAGAGAGGGGAAGGTGGGAAGAGAGGAGAGAAGAAGAGGTGTGAAACTTGCAAAGAGGTAAAGGGAGAGGGAGTGAAAGACAGCGATAGAGGGCGATGACACAAAGCATGACAAGAGAGGTGCAGAGTGCCAAGGAAGGAAAGAAGGAAAGAGGGGGTGATAGATTGAAAGAAAGATGGCAGAAAAGTGTGATAGAGAGAAAGAAAGAAAGAACAGTTTGATAAATATGTGAGAGAGAGAGAGACAGAGATGTAATCAATGCTGTGTTATTTATGGAGGGTGGCTAACCATCTCTGCTGACAGTAGAGAAGCTGCCACAGAGGTGCACAAGGACAGACTGGTGCCCAGCCCCGCCTGGCCGTGGACTGAATTAGCACGCGGTGCCGAGCGAACAGGGAGGGACCGATCGATACGCCAGGAAGAGCTGAGACAACACAGACCTGTCATCTCTCTAGTCATACCTGGGAACACTAGCCTAGTCCGACATGTATGCGCTGACTGTACACACACACACACACACACATACACACAACTTTTCAAAAGTTTGGGGTCACATAGAAATGCCTTTGTTTTTGTCCATTAAAATAATGTAACATTTATCAGAAATACAGTGTAGACATTGTTAATGTTGTAAATGACTTTTGTAGCTGGAAACAGCAGATTTTTAATGGAAAATCTACATAGGCGTACAGAGGCCCATTATCAGCAACCATCACTCCTGTGTTCCAATGGCACGTTGTGTTAGCTAATCCAAGTTTATCATTTTAAAAGGCTAATTGATCATTAGAAAACCCTTTTGTAATTATGTTAGCACAGCTGAAAACTGTTGTTCTGATTAAATAAGCAATAAAACTGGCCTTCTTTAGACTACTTGAGTATCTGGAGCATCAGCATTTGTGGGTTTGATTACAAAATGGCCAGATACAAAGACCTTTCTTCTGAAACTCATCAGTCTATTCTTGTTCTGAGAAATGAAGACTATTCCATGCGAGAAACTGCCAAGAAACTGACGATCTTGTACAACACTGTGTACTACTCCCTACACAGAACAGTGCAAACGGGCGCTAACCAGAATAGAGAGATGAGAAAGTTTGAGAAACAGATGCCTCACAAGTCCTCAACTGACAGCTTCATTAAATAGTACGCGCAAAACACCAGTCTCAACGTCAACAGTGAGGAGGCGACTCCGGGATGCTGGCCTTCTAGGCAGAGTTCCTCTGTCCAGTAACTGTGTTCTTTTGCCCATCTTAATATTTTATTTTTATTGGCCAGTCTGAAATATGTCTTTATCTTTGCAACTCTGCCTGGAAGGCCAGCATCCCGGAGTCGCCTCTTCACTGTTGAGATATATAAATATATACACTGCTCAAAAAAATAAAGGGAACACTAAAATAACACATCCTCGATCTGAATGAATGAAATATTCTTATTAAATACTTTTTTCTTTACATAGTGGAATGTGCTGACAACAAAATCATCATAAATTATCAATGGAAATCAAATTCATCAACCCATGGAGGTCTGGATTTGGAGTCACACTCAAAATTAAAGTGGAAAACCACACTACAGGCTGATCCAACTTTGATGTAATGTCCTTAAAACAAGTCAAAATGAGCCTCAGTAGTGTGTGTGGCCTCCACGTGCCTGTATGACCTCCCTACAATGCCTGGGCATGCTCCTGATGAGGTGACGGATGGTCTCCTGAGGGATCTCCTCCCAGACCTGGACTAAAGCATCCACCAACTCCTGGACAGTCTATGGTGCAACGTGGCGTTGGTGGATGGAGCGAGACATGATGTCCCAGATGTGCTCAATTGGATTCAGGTCTGGGGAACGGGCGGGCCAGTCCATGGCATCAATGCCTTCCTCTTGCAGGAACTGCTGACACACTCCAGCCACATGAGGTCTAGCATTGTCTTGCATTAGGAGGAACCCAGGGCCAACCGCACCAGCATATGGTCTCACAAGGGGTCTGAGGATCTCACCTCGGTACCTAATGGCAGTCAGGCAACCTCTGGCGAGCACATGGAGGGCTGTGTGGCCCCCCAAAGAAATGCCACCCCGCACCATGACTGACCCACCGCCAAACCGGTCATGCTGGAGGATGTTGCAGGCAGTAGAACGTTCTCCACGGCGTCTCCAGACTGTCACGTCTGTCACATGTGCTCAGTGTGAACCTGCTTTCATCTGTGAAGAGCATAGGGCGCCAGTGGCAAATTTGCCAATCTTGGTGTTCTCTGGCAAATGCCAAACGTCCTGCACGGTGTTGGGCTGTACGCACAACCCCCACCTGTGGACGTCGGGCCCTCATACCACCCTCATGGAGTCTGTTTCTGACCGTTTGAGCAGACACATGCACATTTGTGGCCTGCTGGAGGTCAGAAGATAGGAAACACTGTCACCACTGATAAATCCACCATAATTGAGAATTTCAATAAGCATTTTTCTACGGCTGGCCATGCTTTCCACCAGGCTACTCCTACCCTGGACAACAGCACTGCACCCTCAACAGCAACTCGCCCAAGCCTTCCCCATTTCTCCTTCTCACAAATCCATTCAGCTGATGTTCTGAAAGAGCTGCAAAATCTGGACCCCTACAAATCAGCCGGGCTAGACAATCTGGACCCTTTCTTTCTAAAATTATCTGCCGAAATTGTTGCCACCCCTATTACTAGCCTGTTCAACCTCTATTTTGTGTCGTCTGAGATTCCCAAAGATTGGAAAGCAGCTGCGGTCATCCCCCTCTTCAAAAGGGAGGGACACTCTTGACCCAAACTGCTACAGACCTATATCTATCCTACCGTGCCTTTCTAAGGTCTTCGAAAGCCATGTCAACAAACAGATTACCGACCATTTCGAATCTCACCATACCTTCTCTGCTATGCAATCTGGTTTCAGAGCTGGTCATGGGTGCACCTCAGCCACCCTCAAGGTCCTAAACGATATCTTAACCGCCATCGATAAGAAACATTACTGTGCAGCCGTATTCATTGATCTGGCCAAGGCTTTCGACTCTGTCAATCACCACATCCTCATCGGCAGACTCGACAGCCTTGGTTTCTCAAATGATTGCCTCGCCTGGTTCACCAACTACTTCTCTGATAGAGTTCAGTGTGTCAAATCGGAGGGTCTGCTGTCCGGACCTCTGGCAGTCTCTATGGGGGTGCCACAGGGTTCAATTCCTGGACCGACTCTCTTCTCTGTATACATCAATGAGGTCGCTCTTGCTGCTGGTGAGTCCCTGATCCACCTCTACGCAGACGACACCATTCTGTATACTTCCGGCCCTTCTTTGGACATGGTGTTAACAACCCTCCAGGCAAGCTTCAATGCCATACAACTCTCCTTCCGTGGCCTCCAATTGCTCTTAAATACAAGTAAAACTAAATGCATGCTCTTCAACCGATCGCTACCTGCACCTACCCACCTGTCCAACATCACTACTCTGGACGGCTCTGACTTAGAATACATGGACAACTACAAATACTTAGGTGTCTGGTTAGACTGTAAACTCTCCTTCCAGACCCATATCAAACATCTCCAATCCAAAGTTAAATCTAGAATTGGCTTCCTATTTCGCAACAAAGCATCCGTCACTCATGCTGCCAAACATACCCTTGTAAAACTGACCATCCTACCAATCCTCAACTTCGGCGATGTCATTTACAAAATAGCCTCCAATACCCTACTCAACAAATTGGATGCAGTCTATCACAGTGCAATCCGTTTTATCACCAAAGCCCCATATACTACCCACCATTGCGACCTGTACGCTCTCGTTGGCTGGCCCTCGCTTCATACTCGTCGCCAAACCCACTGGCTCCATGTCATCTACAAGACCCTGCTAGGTAAAGTCCCCCCTTATCTCAGCTCGCTGGTCACCATAGCATCTCCCACCTGTAGCACACGCTCCAGCAGGTATATCTCTCTAGTCACCCCCAAAACCAATTCTTTCTTTGGCCGCCTCTCCTTCCAGTTCTCTGCTGCCAATGACTGGAACGAACTACAAAAATCTCTGAAACTGGAAACACTTATCTCCCTCACTAGCTTTAAGCACCAACTGTCAGAGCAGCTCACAGATTACTGCACCTGTACATAGCCCACCTATAATTTAGCCCAAACAACTCTCTTTCCCAACTGTATTTAATTTTTATTTATTTATTTTGCTCCTTTGCACCCCATTATTTTTATTTCTACTTTGCACATTCTTCCATTGCAAAACTACCATTCCAGTGTTTTACTTGCTATATTGTATTTACTTTGTCACCATGGCCTTTTTTGCCTTTACCTCCCTTCTCATCTCATTTGCTCACATTGTATATAGACTTGTTTATACTGTATTATTGACTGTATGTTTGTTTTACTCCATGTGTAACTCTGTGTCGTTGTATCTGTCGAACTGCTTTGCTTTATCTTGGCCAGGTCGCAATTGTAAATGAGAACTTGTTCTCAACTTGCCTACCTGGTTAAATAAAGGTAAAATAAAATAAAAATAAATACATTTTGCAGGGCTCTGGCAGTGCTCCTCCTGCTCCTCCTTGCACAATGGCGGAGGTAGTGGTCCTGCTGCTGGGTTGTTGCCCTCCTACGGCCTCCTCCACGTCTCCTGATGTACTGGCCTGTCTCCTGGTAGCGCCACCATGCTCTAGACACAACGCTGACAGACACAGCAAACCTTCTTGCCACAGCTCGCATTGATGGTCCATCCTGGATGAGCTGTACTACCTGAGCCACTTGTGTGGGTTGTAGACTCCGTCTCATGCTACCACTATAGTGAAAGCAACGCCAGCATTCAAAAGTGACCAAAACATCAGCCAGGAAGCATAGAAACTGAGAAGTGGTCTGTAGTCACCACCTGCAGAACCACTCCTTTATTGGGGGTGTCTTGCTAATTGCCTATAATTTCCACCTGTTGTCTATTCCATTTGCACAACAGCATGTGAAATTTATTGTCAATCAGTGTTGCTTCCTAAGTGGACAGTTTGATTTCACAGAAGTGTGATTGACTTGGAGTTACATTGTGTTGTTTAAGTGTTCCCTTTATTTTTGTTGAGCAGTGTATATCACACAATATGTTAGAAATTTGTAAGTGCTTAAGATCCAGTTCTCTAACTTTGTTCCAACCAACTAAACCATTTAGAAAGAGCTATGCAAAATTGGAAGAGCAGTGACAAGTACTCCTGCGTATGGGAGTTCAGCGTATGGGAGTTCTGCTCAAGTCTGACAGGTTGTATAGAACAGATAGTTATCCGTACCAGGTCGCCATGCAGAGATACAGAGGACAAAAACATAGTACTGAGGCCCATCTGACCTAGTGGGGGAGGGGCAGTAGACCAGTTTTAAGACCTTGGGGAGTCTGCTCCATTTTCCCCCAACCCTGACCTCCTGTCACTGTGAGCGAAGCAAGCTGCTGTAAATGGCTGCCTGATTAAATATGAATGTTGTCCTCTACAGAGGCTGCTGGCACAGAATGAGGCCAAGGCACACAGCACAGACCAGGCCGTGTGTGAAATAGGCTTCTGCTAAAATAAAGCAGATCTGTGTCACTAATTGCAGATTTTCATGATGGCAGAATCTGAGCTTTGTAGGGCCAGCGGATGACTGGGGTTGTGGAAGGGCAGAGAAGTGTCTCTCACCACCACAAGTCACTTTGGACTATGAGACAGAACTGATGTGTTATCAGTTGGCTACGGATGTGATGGAATAGTCCCTGACGCAGCCTGAATGTGTCCTATATGGACTGTGACACATGGGTTACAGAGCTGACCAGTTCACTGAACGTGGTGAAGTGGTCCCAGAGTTGACCAGCGTCAGTGTTGACCGAGATGGAGTTGACAGAGGCCTGGCCCATGTCCTAGGGACTGGTAAAAATAGGTGACAGCGCTGACCTTTTAATGTTGGCACTGGTATTTCAATCAATTGAACAACAGCGCTTCCGTTTTGATTGAGCTGAACAATGGTGATATTGTTGGTCTATGAAGGAAATGGCCCTCCAGCTGAGCAATAATGTTTAATTAAACTAATGACCTTCATAGCATAACAGTCCATAGCAGCCGCAACATGTTAGAGATGCAGTGAATGCTGCTACATGAATTTCTGATACACAGTAGAAGTGATGGCTCAATTGGTTGGAGTATGTTGCTCATAACTCCAGAGTTACAGCTTTGGTTCCCACATGGGTCCACAAATAGTGAATTTATGCGTTCGCTGTAATAACCATATAAAAGGCTGTATAGATAAGGGAAGGGCAGCCAAACATACTGGCTTAGAATGCGTCGTATTGTATCCCGGCAGTATCAGGTATAATGTAATTAGCTCTCGACTGCAGCTTGTTACGCAAGCAGTCCTTGTCGGCTGTCGATGGTTATGGCAAGAGCTCGACATTGTGTTACAGCAGGGGAAGAGCTATCACACGGTTGTCGCTGTTTCTCCCAAACCCTCCTTCCACTCAGTCATAAGGGCTCTTACGTTCAAAGCCATCAAGCAGGTTAACATAATTTACTGGCCAGAGGGACGTTGTGGCCTGAAACCGGTTGGTTATTTGTGACCAGTGACACTGTAGCCTGTTGTCATATCCGTCATCACTGTAACAGGCTGTATTATCTTCCAAGAGCCTTGGCCCCTTAGTGCCTACCTTCTCCCCCCTATCCTTCTGCTCCCCAATATCCAAGCTCGACATCCGGCTCAGTGAGGTCAATCACTCCCGGCGGAATACCTCCAGATGGGAGGTTTCAATTTCTGCGGCACACTCCAAGGCCCATGGTTTATTCATGAACAGAGGCCTGTCTGACCTTGGCGAGGGCTCAGAGGAGAGGAGGGGCCGGACGGAGAGGACCAACCCGCTCTCCCCTCCTCCAAGCCCCGTCAGCCCTGACACTCGTCTTCACTGGAGACATTCTAAGAACCTCCGTTACACATCACTAGCATTTCACTTTTTCAGTCAGATGGGATTTCTACCATTTATGGCATGTATCAATGTAAGAAATACATCTGGTGTTACTATGGGAGGATTTAGAAAGGATTTGAATCGTTCGTCTTCGTTTAGTTGTTCTGGTTACACACGTTGACTACCAACCACATATTCTGGAATATTTGAATAATGAACCCAAGCAGTTTGTATTTAACATTCACAAGAGTGCAAGATCCCTCAATCAATAAATCAATCCTCTCCTTTGACACGTATGGCTGCAGCCAGCTCGTCTCCAATCACCTAAAAAGACAGCGTTTAAGCAGACACTTCCGTCCATCCATCCATACAGTCATCCATCACCTTTGACAATCTCATTCGGAGCTCTTTTCGAGGTGAGAGGCATAAATAAAGAAGAAAGCCTAATACAATAATAAACGTCCTTGTGTCAGATCCTACAGGGCCACCATTCCTGGAAGGACTTGATTAGCGAGAGAAACATGGCAGAAGCCATATTACTAATGGTGAACCTTCCACCAACTATTGGTCCGGAAGAGAAGAGCCAAGAAAGGACAGCGTGAATGGGTATTGGGAGGAATGTCTTGGTTTGTACAGGCAGAAATGGATTTATCATCTCTTCTTAACATTAGTTAGACAAGGCTGGATTATGGACCAAGATCAACTAGACTGGATATTCTCAACTTCTGGAAAGGCTCAATCCCATATCTCTAGACAGCATGGACAAATGGCAATACATGGTTGAGAAAGTTACTAAGTTTGTAGACAGGGGGTGACATGGACAAGAAATAGTGCAGGCAGGTTTACCTTGTCCCCTTTCTTCACTGTCCTGGTTGTCAGCTTCCCTATGGCTTTCTTAGCTGCATCTCCAAGTCGACGCTGGCAGAGAGAGAGAAGGGATGAAGGGAGGGAGGGAGATAATATTAAGGTGAATCTGGAGAGCAAATGTAGCCTGAGGGTTGAATTAACAATAGCAATGCAATATAACTTAGTCGGCAAAAAAATACTCCTCTCAAACTAATTTCCCCAAACTCCATAGTGTAGCAGTAATTCAACATCCTTTTTGCTTTAAACATTTCAAACTATTGGGGAATTTGTGCAAAACAGTGCAGAAACATTGACTTCCTGTCCAGTCAAAGACATGATTGTTAAGGCGAGTTGTACTTTAAAAATGGATGAATAATTATATTATATTTGAATTCCCCGGCCTGTGAATTTTAGATCGTCATGTAGCTCACTCAAACCATCCCCAGATGGTGTCAGAGATAATATGGGATCATATACCTTCCACCAGTAGGTTGCTAGGGATGTTGCTAGGGGGCAGGACATGTGACAGTCCTTCTGCCTGCTCAGGTCAGAGCCTCTTCATTCTCTCTCCAAGTGGACAAGAGAGATGGAGGGCATGGACAGTGAGGGATGTTATTGAAACTTGTGCATTTACTATTGGTTAATGTAGCTAGTTGTTGCTATGTTATACAGTCCTTTGCTTATGCCACCATCTCCTTATACAGTACATCTTGTTATTGTTCTATTACGCAATTCTCATGCTACGTTTATTATTTACAATATATTCATTCATATCTCTTCTCTGTACAGAACCACATCTATCTCATATGTCCTCTGGAAATAAAGTTCCCTATTTGTGTGTAAAGTCTCTATTCTTATTCTCCTATTCTTCTAGCCAGGAGAGGGGTCAGTGAATCACAGACCAGCCCAACTGGAGAGCCGCTCTCTTTCAGGAGTTGATCTTTGGTCATTTCAACCAAGGGCAGACTAAGGTGCCAACGAGCAAGACTTCAATACATTGGGACAATGTCAAAGGACCTAGAGCCAGAATCATAAGCATTTTGCCCTAATGCAGCATTTTACACTAATAACAGGAAAATGTTCAATGAAAAGGTCAAAGGGCACACGACACAAACCATCATCTTTAAGGCATTGTTCTTCCCGTCTGGGAAAATAAGTGGCACAATCTTTGCAGAGATGCCAAAGACGTCTGGGTGAAGCTCTCCCTATGTAGCCACAGTGTGGAGAGCAGGGTCTAACTGTAGCTATGTAATCACAGTGTGGAGAGAGAGCAGGGTCTAACTGTAGCTATGTAGTCACAGTGTGGAGAGAGCAGGGTCTAACTGTAGCTATGTAGTCACAGTGTGGAGAGAGCACAGGGTCTAACTGTAGCTATGTAGTCACAGTGTGGAGAGAGCACAGGGTCTAACTGTAGCTATGTAGTCACAGTGTGGAGAGAGCACAGGGTCTAACTGTAGCTATGTAGTCACAGTGTGGAGAGAGCACAGGGTCTAACTGTAGCTATGTAGTCACAGTGTGGAGAGAGCACAGGGTCTAACTGTAGCTATGTAGTCACAGTGTGGAGAGAGCACAGGGTCTAACTGTAGCTATGTAGTCACAGTGTGGAGAGAGCAGGGTCTAGCTGTAGCTATGTAATCACAGTGTGGAGAGAGAGCAGGGTCTAACTGTAGCTATGTAGTCACAGTGTGGAGAGAGCAGGGTATAACTGTAGCTATGTAGTCACAGTGTGGAGAGAGCACAGGGTCTAACTGTAGCTATGTAGTCACAGTGTGGAGAGAGCACAGGGTCTAACTGTAGCTATGTAGTCACAGTGTGGAGAGAGCAGGGTCTAACTGTAGCTATGTAGTCACAGTGTGGAGAGAGCAGGGTCTAACTGTAGCTATGTAATCACTGTGTGGAGAGAGCAGGGTCTAACTGTAGCTATGTAAACACAGTGTGGAGAGAGCAGGGTCTAATTGTAGCTATGTAGTCACAGTGTGGAGAGAGCAGGGTCTAACTGTAGCTATGTAGTCACAGTGTGGAAAGAGCAGGGTCTGTTGTTGAAGGAAAAGCACTTGTTCATTGTCGTTCCACTGATGAAAAAGGCTGGTGATTTGGTGATTTAGCAACAGTAGTGTAGACACAGTGAGAAAGATTGGGAGAGAGAGACAGCGATAGTGTTTATGTTTGTCAGGGTTGTACAGAGCAACCAGTTTACTCGCACAGACGCCTAAATATTTTGCTGTGCGACCTGGAATTTTTATGTAGGGGTACCAGTGCGCATAGAAAAACTATTCTAGTTTCATTATCTCAAATGTTTTTCATTGTGCTCCTAATTTTTTGGGTGTGCCTAAATTGTTCAACTTAAACGCACGTGCAGACCTACAAGGTCTGTATGTGTGCGTGTAGTTGGAAAAGAGACAAAGGCTAGTGATGAAAATGAGTCTAGCAACTTGCTAAAGTCAGCCTGATGTGTTGATACAATATAGCATTGTCCGTATGGATGGCTGTATAGTAACATCTCACAGGAGAGCCCCACCGTTGCCGTGGAAATCACCAGGACGGGACCAGGACCAGGGCGGGATGTTCCCACAGAACCCTGGGGACACCGTCAGGGGTGTGAAGACTGATGAAAGGGATGTCACTGTTCATAAAGAGTTATGAATGTTGATATGTCTCACTAGGAACACACTGGTTGCGGCAATGTTGTTTCCACATTCCAATGACATTACACTGAACATAAATATAAAACGCAGTATGTAAAGTGTTGGTTGGTCCCACGTTTCATGAGCTGAAATAAAAGATAACAGAAATGTTCCAAATGCACAAAAATATTATTTCTCTCAAATTTTGTGCACAAATGTGTGTCCATCCATGTTAGTGAGCATTTTGTCTTTGCCAAGATAATCCATCCACCCGACAGGTGTGGCATATTAAGAAGCTGATTAAAACGGCATGATCATTACACACCCTGTGCTGGGGATAATAAAAGGCCATTAAAATATGCAGTTTTGTCACACAACGCCACAGATCTTAAGTTGAGGGAGCGTGCAATTGGCATGCTGACTGCAGGAACATCCACCAGAGCTGTTGCCAGATAATTTAATGTTCATTTCTCTACCATAAGCCGCCTCCAACATTGTTTTAGAGAATTTGGCAGTACGTCCAACTGGAGACACAACCGGAGACCAAATGTAACCACGCTAGCCCAGGACCTCCACATCCGGCTTCTTCACCTGTGGAATCGTCTGAGACCAGTCACCTGGACAAATGATAAAACTGTCCACATCCGAAGAATTTCTGCACAAACTGTCAGAAAACGTCTCGGAGAAGCTCATCTGCGTGCTGGTCGTCCTCACCAGGGACTTGACTGGAATGCAGTTCAGCACCATAACCGCCTTCAGTGGGAAAATGTTCGCCTTCAGTGGGAAAATGTTCGCCTTCAATGGGCACTGGCACGCTGGAGAAGTGTGCTCTTCACAGATGAATCCCAGTTTCAACTGTACCATGCAGATAGCAGACGTTGTGAACAGAGTGCCCCATGTGGCAGTGGGGTTATGGTAAGGGCAGGCATAAGCTACGGACAACGAACACAATTGCATTTTGGGGAATGCAATTTGAATGAGATACCGTGAAGAGATCCTGAGGTCCATTGTCATGCCATTCATACTCCACCATCACCTCATGTTTCAGCATGATAATGCACGGTCCCATGTCGCACTGTTCCTGGAAGCTGAAAATGTCCCATTTCTTCCATGGCCTGCATACTCACCACACGCCACACATTGAGCATGTGCCTTCCAGTTCCCGCCAATATCCAGCAACTTCGGACAGCCATGGAATAGGAGTGGGACAACATTCCACAGGCCACAATCAACAGCCTGATTAAATATGATGCGAAGGAGATATGTCGTGCTGCATGAGGCAAAATGTGGTCACTCCAGATACTGATATGTTTTCAGATACTAGCCAAGCTTTTTTTAAGGTGACCAACAGATGCAGATTTGTATTCCCAGTCAGGTGAAATCCATAGATTAGGGCTTAATGAATTTATTTCAATTGACTGATGTCCTTATATGAACTGTAACTCAGTAAAACCTTTGAAATAGTTTCATGTTGCATTCATATAATTGACATCTGTGCCCAGTGGGGTCTTACTGCATTGTATGTTTTCTGGTTGATGTATTTTGAAGTGACTGGATTGAAATTTAATGTTGGGTTGAATGATCAGGCACATTCCTGTTGTCTGGTCATCATTCCCATTGAGTTGATTAGTTTAAAATCTGGATTTGTTGTTCCTGCCTTTTTTTCCACGAGCAAAGTGCACAGACATTTTTATTCAGGTTGGTGGTGCATTCCTGCTTGACTTAGTTTAAAAGAGCAGTGAATTCGCTCAAGCTCCTGTGTGTATCACACCATTTTTTCTTTTAGACATTCTGAACGGACAACATGTGTATCCACGTTAAATCTTATTTAGGTGATGGTCATTCACTCAATTTGGAACTGTAATCTACCTCAATTGGGCCGACCAACAAGTGCTCCCGCACATTGGCTAACCGGGCTTTCTGCATTGTGTCCCGCCACCCGCCAACCCCTCTTTTATGCTACTGTTACTCTCTGTTCATCATAAATGCAGAGTCACTTTAACCATATCTACATGTACATACTACCTCAATCAGCCTGACTAACCAGTGTCTATGTAGCCTCGCTACTTTTATAGCCTCGCTACTGTATATAGCCTGTCTTTTTACTGTGGTTTTATTTCTTTACTTACCTATTGTTCACCTAATACCTTTTTTGCAATATTGGTTAGAGCAAACAAGAAACTCGAACAATGCAGACATGAAACTGAAACAATAACGCCTGGGGAAGGAACCAAAGGGAGTGACATATATAGGGAAGGTCATCAGGGAAGTGATGGAGTCCAGGGGAGTCTGATGACACGCAGGTGCGCGTAACGGTGGTGACAGGTGTGCGCCATAATGAGCAGCCTGGTGACCTAGAGTGCGGAGAGGGAGCATGTGACAGTAATGCATTTCATGTAATTGTTTAAGTGTCAATTATTTAGTGACTAATAAATCCTATTAGTTGAATTGAGTAAATGCATTCCTTCCTTTACAGAGTAATTCGAAGATTGAATATGCGTTCATAATTTAGTAGGTATTTTGATAGTTAGTTACAATACACATATCATATGCTTGGGTACCACCTTGACATCCCTGATCTACTTGACTCAATAAACTAATGCTAGAACATTGGTCGCCAGGATTAGCTATTTGTATCTAGCCTCTTTCGTAACAGATAAACAGGGATCCTAATAAAATACCAAATACCAATAATTGCAAGAAAGACATGTTTCATTCGTGAGTTGGTGATGTAATGATGCACTATCTTGCCAGATTCTCCAGAGACAGACAGGGCGTGTTGCATTTATTCATATAATAATGGAGTCAGATTGATGACTGTAGTTAATTATTATTTAGTATAATTTCTACACATCTACATGCTTGTGTGTGTGTGTGTGAGAGAGAGACTCCCCCTATGATTAGAGGTAGTAGGTCTGGTCAGTCCCATTCACTACTACTAGGGATCCGTGTGTAGATTAGAGTGAACTTCTTTATAACTCACCTGATTAGTGGCTCTTCACTCATTAACACTGACCCACTGATTTATACTGTGCCATAATGTGAAAGAATATACCTTGGGAGAGCGATCGCAAGAGAGGTGCGAGCTTTGGAAACACCCAGAAGCTGTTGAGTGTGTTTGTTGGGTTACACTATCAACGTTCGTCACCTCTCGCCTCCTCAGAGAGCGAATGATAACTACAGTGTTATAGTGACCAGAGAATGCAATGACAAACATGGTGAGGGGTTGTTTCTGACAGATGACTTCAGAGAGAGGAGTCCCTCACTGGCAGATGCTACATTAGGACTGTTTGCAAACAATCTTAAAATGTCTCCTAGTTGGGAATTCTTTCCTTTTCCACAGAAAGGACTGTGGGGCTAAAGGAAATTAGACTATTTAAGATAATTGAGACAGGGCCACACTAACCTCTACTATCAGTACTTCCGGCGCCGACAGAGATGGCCGCCTCGCTTCGCGTTCCTAGGAAACTATGCAGTTTTTTGTTTTTTTACGTGTTATTTCTTACACTAGTACCCCAGGTCATCTTAGGTTTCATTACATACAGCCGAGAAGAACTACTGAATATAAGATCAGCGTCAACTCACCATCAGTACGACCAAGAATATGTTTTTCGCGATGCGGATCCTGTGTTCTGCCTTACAACCAGTGTAACGGAGTGGATTACATGCAGCGACCCAAAAAACGACTCAGAAAAAGAGGGAAACGAAGCGGTCTTCTGGTCAGACTCCGGAGACGGGCACATCGTGCACCACTCCCTAGCATTCTTCTTGCCAATGTCCAGTCTCTTGACAACAAGGTTGATGAAATCCGAGCAAGGGTAGCATTCCAGAGGGACATCAGAGACTAACGTTCTCTGCTTCACGGAAACATGGCTAACTGGAGAGACGCAATCCGAAGCGGTGCAGCCAGCGGGTTTCTCCACGCATCGCGCCGACAGAAACGAACATCTTTCTGGTAAGAAGAGGGGCGGGGGCGTATGCCTTATGGCCAACGTGACATGGTGTGATGAAAGAAACATACAGGAACTCAAATCCTTCTGTTCACCTGATTTAGAATTCCTCACAATCAAATGTAGACCGCATTATCTACCAAGAGAATTCTCTTCGATTATAATCACAGCCGTATATATCCCCCCCCCAAGCAGACACATCGATGGCTCTGAACGAACTTTATTTAACTCTCTGCAAACTGGAAACGATTTATCCGGAGGCTGCATTCATTGTAGCTGGGGATTTTAACAAGGCTAATCTGAAAACAAGACTCCCTAAATTTTATCAGCATATCGATTGCGCAACCAGGGGTGGAAAGACCCTGGATCATTGTTACTCTAACTTCCGCGACGCATATAAGGCCCTGCCCCGCCCCCCTTTCGGAAAAGCTGACCACGACTCCATTTTGTTGATCCCTGCCTACAGACAGAAACTAAAACAAGAAGCTCCCACGCTGAGGTCTGTCCAACGCTGGTCCGACCAAGCTGACTCCACACTCCAAGACTGCTTCCATCACGTGGACTGGGAGATGTTTCGTATTGCGTCAGATAACAACATTGACGAATACGCTGATTCGGTGTGCGAGTTCATTAGAACGTGCGTTGAAGATGTCGTTCCCATAGCAACGATTAAAACATTCCCTAACCAGAAACCGTGGATTGATGGCAGCATTCGTGTGGAACTGAAGGCGCGAACCACTGCTTTTAATCAGGGCAAAGTGTCTGGTGACATGACTGAATACAAACAGTGCAGCTATTCCCTCCGCAAGGCTATCAAACAAGCTAAGCGCCAGTACAGAGACAAAGTAGAATCTCAATTCAACGGCTCAGACACAAGAGGCATGTGGCAGGGTCTACAGTCAATCACGGACTACAGGAAGAAACCCAGCCCAGTCACGGACCAGGATGTCTTGCTCCCAGGCAGACTAAATAACTTTTTTGCCCGCTTTGAGGACAATACAGTGCCACTGACACGGCCCGCAACGAAAACATGCGGTCTATCCTTCACTGCAGCCGAAGTGAGTAAGACATTTAGACGTGTTAACCCTCGCAAGGCTGCAGGCCCAGACGGCATCCCCAGCCGCGCCCTCAGAGCATGCGCAGACCAGCTGGCCGGTGTGTTTATGGACATATTCAATCAATCCCTATACCAGTCTGCTGTTCCCACATGCTTCAAGAGGGCCACCATTGTTCCTGTTCCCAAGAAAGCTAAGGTAACTGAGCTAAACGACTACCGCCCCGTAGCACTCACATCCGTCATCATGAAGTGCTTTGAGAGACTAGTCAAGGACCATATCACCTCCACCCTACCTGACACCCTTGACCCACTCCAATTTGCTTACCGCCCAAATAGGTCCACAGATGATGCAATCTCAACCACACTGCACACTGCCCTAACCCATCTGGACAAGAGGAATACCTACGTGAGAATGCTGTTCATCGACTACAGCTCGGCATTCAACACCATAGTACCCTCCAAGCTCGTCATCAAGCTCGAGACCCTGGGTCTCGACCCCGCCCTGTGCAACTGGGTACTGGACTTCCTGACGGGCCGCCCCCAGGTGGTGAGGGTAGGCAACAACATCTCCTCCCCGCTGATCCTCAACACTGGGGCCCCACAAGGGTGCGTTCTGAGCCCTCTCCTGTACTCCCTGTTCACCCACGACTGCGTGGCCATGCACGCCTCCAACTCAATCATCAAGTTTGCGGACGACACAACAGTGGTAGGCTTGATTACCAATAACGACGAGACGGCCTACAGGGAGGAGGTGAGGGCCCTCGGAGTGTGGTGTCAGGAAAATAACCTCACACTCAACGTCAACAAAACTAAGGAGATGATTGTGGACTTCAGGAAACAGCAGAGGGAACACCCCCCCCATCCACATCGATGGAACAGTAGTGGAGAGGGTAGCAAGTTTTAAGTTCCTCGGCATACACATCACAGACAAACTGAATTGGTCCACTCACACAGACAGCATCGTGAGGAAGGCGCAGCAGCGCCTCTTCAACCTCAGGAGGCTGAAGAAATTCGGCATGTCACCAAAAGCACTCACAAACTTCTACAGATGCACAATCGAGAGCATCCTGGCGGGCTGTATCACCGCCTGGTATGGCAACTGCACCGCCCTCAACCGTAAGGCTCTCCAGAGGGTAGTGAGGTCTGCACAACGCATCACCGGGGGCAAACTACCTGCCCTCCAGGACACCTACACCACCCGATGCTACAGGAAGGCCATAAAGATCATCAAGGACATCAACCACCCGAGCCACTGCCTGTTCACCCCGCTGTCATCCAGAAGGCGAGGTCAGTACAGGTGCATCAAAGCTGGGACCGAGAGACTGAAAAACAGCTTCTATCTCAAGGCCATCAGACTGTTAAACAGCCACCACTAACATTGAGTGGCTACTGCCAACACACTGTCAATGACACTGACTCTACTCCAGCCACTTTAATCATGGGAATTGATGGGAAATGATGTAAATATATCACTAGCCACTTTAAACAATGCTACCTTATATAATGTTACTTACCCTACATTATTCATCTCATATGCGTACGTAGATACTGTACTCTATATCATCGACTGCATCCTTATGTAATACATGTATCACTAGCCACTTTAACTACGCCACTTGGTTTACATACTCATCTCATATGTATATACTGTACTTGATATCATCTACTGTATCTTGCCTATGCTGCTCTGTACCATCACTCATTCATATATCCTTATGTACATATTCTTTATCCCCTTACACTGTGTATAAGACAGTCGTTTTTTTGGAATTGTTAGTTAGATTACTTGTTCGTTATTACTGCATTGTCGGAACTAGAAGCATCTGCTAACCATGTGTATGTGACAAATAAAATTTGATTTGATTTGATTTATCTTGGCTTAGATTGTCACAGTTCAGGTACTAAAGGTAGCACTAGACCAACAAAGGGTTGAGTGTGTATTTCAAAGATGCCGGACGCTGAGGAAGCAGCGTTTTACCACAACGATCCTCCATTAAGGATTCATAAGCAATTTATAGCATCAAAATTGCATGGCTGCTTCCTCTTGCTGGCTTCCCCACCCAACAGGAGAGCGAGCAAGAGGGAGCACAGGGCGGTCAACATGAGCCAGACTACAAACATCTGGAGGGCATGAAAGAGGACAACTGGCACTTGACCTGTTCTTCACTTCCTTTACCTGATATGAGTCATCCAATTCGTCTGAAAACCAGTGTGTCAAAGTGACATTGAGAGCATAAGCCTCAACTAAAAGCTCCAAGCTTGGCAAAATGAGTCACCACTACTTCACTCTAATGTAAAAAAATATATATATATTTTCTTACATTTATTTATTTTTATTTTTTAAAGCAGATGGATTTTTGTAGCCTTGGGTGTTAATATCAGGACCTCTGCCCTCCTACCAAAGAATAATTTAAAACAATGTGATATTACTACCTGACTGCAATACAACCATTCAAATGTGGTAAAGAGTTTTGAGCTACATGTGTGGATCTCAATTTTACAAAAATTGAACCCTTAGTAAATAAACATCAAATAAATACCAGACAATAATAGAAAGAGTAACCATTAGCAAACATACTCTATGTCCTACCTGGCTGCGGTCACGTGCGTTCGTAAAGCGGATCTTCTGGATGAAGTAGAAGATGAGCCAGGCAGAGGAGATGATCATGAGTACGATGAAGGAGATGGAGACGAAGACCAGGGAGCCACGGTTGATGTTCTTGGCCTGGCCGTGTTGGCCCACCACCACACTCACCAGCACCGTCAGGTTCCTCTCCAGCAGACCCAGGATCTCCTTGCCGTAAGACTCGGTGATCATCACTGCCACCGTGTCGCCAGTACCTAAGAGAGTAGTGGGGAGTCAATAGTAGCTAGGTTTTAGTGGTAATCCAACCAGAACTTTTCTTCGTGACACATCAAGCCAATGAAAAACCATGGCCAGTCAGTTCCAATCCATTGAGGTAGTCAGTCAGTTAGCATACACTTATTCATGTTCCCTCCACTATATGTATCTGCCAGCTTTTACACATCAGATGCATAACACAATAATTGCATAGGCAATTTCTCTTCACTAACCCTAACCCTAACCCTACATTGACAGGATCCACAGAGCCAAGTCATTAACAAAATCTACAGATCTAGGAACAGTTCCCAGCTCTGGCAAAGTGGAACCAATCTCTTTAGCCACTATGAAAAGACTCAGAGCCAGTCAATAGATTCTCATTCCTAATTTATTAACACAGGGTTCTAAACACCTGCTCAGCCAAAACAACTGCGTAGTGACGGAGGATTGAATGTCCCATGGACTGAGGAAATACATGTGGAGACTGGAGAAATGTATGTGTTTATATATTAATCATGTGAATAACATACCCTATGTGAATAAATGTGAACGATGATGGTCCAGGTCTATACACAGCAACAAAGTGGATGTGGTATACATGCAGAGCAATTCATTCACTGACAATGATCGCAATGACTAGCAGAGAGCATTAGACAGTGGAAAAATATTAATAGTTTATTTTAAACTATACTGAGCAGTGGTAGAGCCACATGTGATCATCATCATCTTCATTTTAGTGAAATCCAGACAGCTGACTGCTACAGGCCAGGGGGAGTCATGTTACTGCTGGAGACGACTCCTCTCTGTCCCCCGGGCTCTTTACCACAGCTTGCCTTGCCACTAATAGTAGCTGAAAGTGCACTTTGTGTGTCTGTGTGCGTGTAAAGCATGTCTACTGTACATCAGTGTTTGTGTGTGTATGCCGGTGTGTGTCTGCGTGTGTGTGTGTTTAGACCAATAAAGTGATGTGGGGCAGTTTACCTTGCCCCATTATTGACGAATGGCCGACAGCACACTGATGTCACACACACCAGGGACATTTGTCTCAATCCTCATGCAAGTAAGACCACCAGCACCACGGCTGCTCTGTGCTAAAAAAAAACATTGCGCCTCCAACATTAAAACAACATTGTGATGAAAGAAGTAACAAGACATTCCCTGACAGCTTAATCATCTCCTTTTTAAATCACCAAATACCCTTGAAAGTTTGACTTTGAATTATCAATAAACCATGGCTGCTTCTTATGAGATGGGAATTCCTCCAATACTTTTTTTCTTGTAATTCAGAAGGCTGGGTATAATGACTCCCTGTCGTACAGGCTGAAAGGCAACAGTTAAGTCATTACGCTATTGATCTCTACCTCTCTCCATCTCTATACCTTTCCCTCCCTCTCTCCTCTGTGGAAGCCCTCTCTTAAAGGTGCCCTTTAACCAAAAGCCACCTGGCTCCTGACTCAGCTTTTTTGGGGAGCACGGGTGCCACAAGAGATGTGGCGATTGAGGCCACCTTTGCACTGAGCTACCTGACAAAGAGGAGGAGGAAGAGGGGAGAGGGAGGAAAAGGGATCTGTTCACATTGGCTAAGGGGGCTGGTTTTGTTTTGGTCATTCGGATTTGAAATCCCAAGGTTTGCATGCACTTAAAGGGATAGTTCACTCCACAATTACAGGGATAGTTCACCCCACAATTAAAGGGATAGTTCACTCCACAATTACAGTTTTTCAGATGGTATCAATAGGGCTGTGACTAAAATGTAATAACCGTGTAACTGACGGTTATGGATGAAGACCATCATGAAAATAAAATAACCATCAAAACCGTTTAATTACCTTTAATTTCATGTAGATAAGCGATCTGCTAGACGGGGGGGGGGGGGGGGGGGGGGGCTATGGCACTTCAGTTGTTTGATGTGTGGACATTCTTTTACACAATGTACGTTTTCTTTGTTTGCTAGTAAACAAATAAATAAATAGGTATTTTATTTAAAAAGGTTGGATGCTCTGCATTCATTACTTATTCAACAGCAGTCGACAAGGTTGTACTGGCACTGAGGCCTACAATGCTCTAATGTTGTGTCAAATGGACAATGTGCCAATCCTCTTCAACCTGGCATGGTATAATTTGACACGGAAACTTTTCTTCATTTCTAGATGAATCAACGCTGATCAGGCCATGTCCTGACCAATATGGTGCACTAGGCGAGACCCCATTTTCTTTGTTGTCCTCCTATCCCCGCAATGTAGAATAATAGCCTAGGCTTCACAATGTCGGCCCATAATGTACTTCTATGAATGCCCATGTTGTCACGTTCTGACCTTAGTTCTGTTATGTCTTTGTTTTAGTATGGTCAGGGCGTGAGTTGGGTGGGTTGTCTTATGTTCCTTTTTCTATGATTTGGGATTTCTGTGTTTGGCCTGGTATGGTTCTCAATCAGAGGCAGCCGTCAATCGTTGTCCCCGATTGAGAACCATACTTAGGTAGCCTGGTTTCACTTTTGAGTTGTGGGTGATTGTTACCTGTGTCTGTGTTTGTACAACACGGGACTGTTTCGATTTTGGTTTGTTCATTCACGTTGCTATTTTGTATTTTTGTAGGGTTCAGTTTTATATATTAAAATGGACACTTACCATGCTGCGCATTGGTCCTCCGATCCTTCCTACTACTCTTCGTCAGAAGAGGAGGAGGACAATCATTACACATGTGGTAGCCTACCGTTTGTAAAACAGGCAATTTACCACTAATCCCTGTCATTTTGTTACATTAAAATGTAGGTTAATGTATGTATTAATTACAGTAATATACCATTCTCATTCTCGGAATGGAAATGTTGTTTGTAGAGTCAAAACCTGCTACACTTGAGAGAAACATGTTTTGGTTTATTTCATAACCACAATTTACGTGCACCATGTGAGCAATGAGCATGTGTCCGATTTCTCTGTCCTGTTAATGGAGGGCGTGCACCTGAGCACACATAGAAATATCTGGCCTACTTCTCGCAAATGTCAAATGCAAGTGCTTAGCTGGGCTTCTCAGTCCTCTTTTGTTAACATCCATTCATGTGATAATAGTTCCTCACAGTATTTGGATAATCTTTCCAACACTCCCACTCGATAATCAGCAAGGCTAATAAATAGGTTATGGACATGTTGTATTTGTTTCTATTTGAATGATCTTATCTTCATACTATAGCATAGCTGTCGCCTTCACACTTTCATTAACAATTCTTTTACACTGCCATTTTAGTCACTTAGAAGATACTCTTATTCAGAGTGAATTACAGTTAGTGCATTCATCTTAAGCTAGGTGGGGACAACCACATATCACAGTCATATTAAGTACATTTTCCCTCCTTAACGTGGTGAGAGGGCCAAGAGACCAGAGGTGGCAGAATGGAGTGTTTGGGTTGTTGTGTAGGGTTTGAGCATAGCCTGAAGGTAGGGAGAGTCAGTTGAAGGGGTTTGATGGAACAAGCAGGGAGCTCAGCCAACAGAGTTGCAGTAGTCCAGACAGGAGAGGACAAGTGCCTGGATTAGGACCTGTGCTGCTTCCTGTGTGAGGTAGGGTCGTACTCTAATGATGTTGTAGAACAGGAACCTGCAGGAGCGAGTCTCTGCTTTGACGTTTTGCAAAGAACGTCAAGGTGTTGACCAGGGTCACGCCAAGGTTCTATACACTCTGGGAGGGGGTCAACGTGGAATTGTCAACCATGATAGAGAGGTCTTTCAATGGGCAGGCCTTCCATGGGAGGAACAGCAGCTCAGTCTTAATTCATAATCTTATAGCAGTTGATGTTATTCTTCAATAACACAGACCCCAAAACAAATCAGGGGGAGAAAAATAGGTTTATTCAAAAATAACAAATCATATATGTTATGCTGAGAGGTAGATGTTCCTTCTTTCCTGTCCTCAGTTCTCTCCACAGAACAAAGATACATTATGTAATTTATAACCCCCAACCCTAGCCTGGGGTTGACCAATTAGAATTAATTGCAGTAAAATTGGGCCAATGACCAAATAACAAGTATCCTGTTTCTGGCTTAATGTATAGACGATTCAGACCAATGATATATCTTGTCACACGTAGCTATGAGTCCAGGACTGAAAGCCTTACACAGATTCTAAACAGATGTTGAACTGAAAAATAACTTTCCATTGATCATTAATTCCCTTTTGACCTCTAGTCCTTTGCGTTGTGTATAATATTCTTACGTAGGCTTTCCTGAAAGTAGGCTACGGTAGGCATAGGTGTTTTTAATACGTTTTAAGGAATACACTGGTGGCTTTGATTGACGAGTGCTTTTACGGGGGTGTGTGTGTATGCGAGTTTGCTGATTGTCTCTATAGGCCTATATGTCCATTCAGAAAGTTTCCTAAAGCAGCCTGTCTGGATTCCATCTCTTTAATACGATTCAAATGCTCCTGTTATGATTTAATCTTGTAAAAGGCCTGTTTAACCTACTATAAATATGAATTGCCCTCACTTCACCATCTAAACCAGGGAGGGGCGACTGGGGACCCGCATTTTGAAGGCCCTCTGATCAATTCCTTCCTGAGGAACTCAGTCAGGGTCTCAACTTACTGTTGAGAGTAGGAATAGTAGAATACACAAGGTGCAATTTCAACATTTGGTTGTGCATCAGTTTTTATCTAGTTAAAGACAATCAATTAGCCCATGTCAGCTAACTTTTTTAAGATGAGTAAATTAGTTTAGCGGCCAAGTATTTAAACTTGTTATCATGGTTGAATTACCGGCCAGGGGGCCCGCATTGATTTGTTAGTATCACTCCGATATAATATTTTATTCATCTTTTAATTAACTAGGCACACTCTTGGCATTTGGGGTGGCAGGTAGCCTAGTGGTCAAGGCGTTGGGCCAGTAACTGAAAGGTTGCTGGATCGAATCCCCGAGCTGACAAAGTAAAAATATGTCATTCTACCCCTGAACAAGGCAGTTAAACCACTGTTCCCCGGTAGGCCATCATTGTAAATAAGAATTTGTTCTTAACTGACTTGCCTAGTTAAATAAAAAGGTAAAAATGAAAATAATAAAGAATAAATATTAAAACTGCAAACATTTTTCTCCACCTTATGGCAATATGTGTAACATTACACAATTGTATATTGTATATCCGATGTGCATCAACACAAAACGCGCACACCCTTGCCCTGGCCCTAACACACACACACACGATCTGCACCACCTCTGCTTATCACAAAAGAAGTGCACCTGCCTTTATGATGCGCTCTATTAACAAGGGATCGATGGGAAAATCACGGCCAGTCAAAACAATGGGCCGTGCACAGCAGGCCGCTACCATTAGATTTATGGGGCCACGCCAGTTCACCATAGACCCGGCACTGGTTAGGCTAGGCCAGTTCACCATAGACCCGGCACTGGTTAGGCTAGGCCAGTTCACCATAGACCCGGCACTGGTTAGGCTAGGCCAGTTCACCATAGACCCAGCACTGGTTAGGCTAGGCCAGTTCACCATAGACCCAGCACTGGTTAGGCTAGGCCAGTTCAATATAGACCCAGCACTGGTTAGGCTAGGCCAGTTCACCATAGACCCAGCACTGGTTAGGCTAGGCCAGTTCAACATAGACCCAGCACTGGTTAGGCTAGGCCAGTTCAATATAGACCCAGCACTGGTTAGGCTAGGCCAGTTCACCATAGACCCAGCACTGGTTAGGCTAGGCCAGTTCACCATAGACCCAGCACTGGTTAGGCTAGGCCAGTTCACCATAGACCCAGCACTGATTAGGCTAGGCCAGTTCACCATAGACCCAGCACTGATTAGGCTAGGCCAGTTCACCATAGACCCAGCACTGATTAGGCTAGGCCAGTTCACCATAGACCCAGCACTGATTAGGCTATCACAGACCCAGCACAAGTGTTACACTATAACCCAGGGGCCAACCAGCCATGACGCAGCTTGACTTATTAACTCCAGTGACACATGCTAAAGGTCTGAATGTTAATATCTTTTAAAGTTAAGATGAACTAGTCTCATATCCTCCTACTCTGTAACCCTGAAAATATATGAACAAGCAAACATAGAAAAAAGGAGCAATACTTTGGGTTGACCTTTGAGTTGCACTTAAATTGGATAAAAAGACTGTGATTAAACTCAAACCGTTAATTTAAAAACAGAATGCAACTAAAGTGGTTTGCTTTCATCACAATTAAATAATTTGTCATTATCTACAGCTACTGATTACAGCTAAGTAATTAGATTGTAGTTCCCAAATGTAGTCGTACAGTAAATACATGATGGTATAAGGGCAACAATGTTAAGTGTTACTAAGTGTCTAAATTACTTTACACAGCGAGGAATGATATATTAGGTAGCCTAGTGATTAGAGGTTTGGGCCAGTAACCGAAAGGTTGCTAGATCGAATCCCCAAGCTGACAAGGTAAAAATCTGTAGTTCTGCCCCTGAACAAGGCAGTTAACCCACTGTTCCTAGGCCATCATTGTAAATAAGAATTTGTTTATAACTGACTTGCCTAGTTAAATAAAGGTTAAGGTTAAAGTGTGTGTGGGCACGCTCTTCAGTGAGTGTGTGTTGCGTCTGAGAGGGCAGGGGCATAAGCGAACAGTCTTTTCTCTGATGGCTCATGCAGTAGTCATCTGGTGTGTCTGTCCTGTCTGAGCATCCACTGAGAGTAGAACTAGCAGGGGGAGCATTAACTAACCTTCACCGGTTTGTCACACAATGATAAAGCCAGGTCCTCAGCCTTGTGACTACCACACAAGCATGTAAGCACAGTTGCCTACAGGTAATTGGCTGATAACACAGCCAAAAACACAGTAAGACGCTGGGCTAGAATGAGACTGCAGGGACCACAAGAGCAGGCATAAACAAGATTCTCGCTCTCTCCCACAATGACTACCACCCTGTAGCACTCACATCTATAATCGTGAAGCGCTTTGAGAGGCTGGTTATGGTACACAACTCCATCATCCCAGAGCCACTCCAATTTGCATACTGCCCAAACAGATCCATAGACGATGCAATCTCAATTACACTCCACACTGCCCTTACCCGCCTAGAAAAGAGGTATACCTATGTGAGAATGCTGTTCATTGACTACAGCTCAGCGTTCAGCACAATTGTCCACTCCAAGCTCGTCACCAAGCTTAGGACCTTCTGCACCTGGATCATGGACTTCCTGACGGGCAGACCACAGGTGATGAGGGTAGGAATCCCCTCCGGGTAACATCTCCGCCACGCTGACCCTCAACACGGGGGCCCCACAGGGGTGTGTGCTTAGTCCCCTCCTGTACTCCCTGTTCACCCAAAACTGTGTGGGCGTGCTGACGACACAACGGTGGTAGGCCTTGATCACCGGCGACAATGAGAGGGCCTACAGGGAGGAGGTCAGTGACCTGGCAGGGTGGTGTCAGGACAACAAGCTCTCCTTCAATGTCAGTAAGTCCAAGGTGCTGATTGTGGGACTACAGGAAACTGGAGGGCGAGCACTCTCCCATCCACATCAACAGGGCTGCAGTGAAGTAGGTCAAGATCCTCAGTGTCCAATATCACTAATGACTCAAAAATGGTCCACATACACACTCACAGTCGTGAAGAAGGTGCGAAAGTGCCTCTTCCCCCCTCAGGAGGTTGAAAAGGTTTGGCATGGGCCCTCAAATCCTCAAAAATGTCTACAGCTGTACAATTGAGAGCATCTTGACTGGCTAATTCATTGCTTGGTTTAGTTAAAAGCACCACGCTCGATCGCATGGTGCTACAGAGGGTGGTGCGGACAGCTCCTTACATTACTGGGGCTGAGCTCCCTGCCATCCAGGACCTCTATATCAGGCCCGGAAAATCATTAAAGACTCCAGCCACCCAAGCTATAGACTGTTCTCTGTGCTTCCTGACAACAAACGTTACATTAAGTCTGACACCAACAGGCTCTTGAACAGCTTTTCTCCCCAAGCCATAAGACCACTAAATAGCTAACAGAATGGCTACACAGACAGAGTTGACACTTGTATTTTATTTTGCACTCTCCCTATGCACACTCACAGGGAACTACACACTCATGCAAACTGTCACTCCAACATATGCACTAACACTCAATTCATCATTTGCTTACACAAAAATAATATGCACATACAGAACCAGTGAAAAGTTTATACACACCTACTCATTCAATGGTTTATCTATTGTAGAATAACAGTGAAGACATCAAAACTATACAATCACATATAGAATCATATAGCAACCAAAAAAAGCTTTTGAAGAATCTAAAATATATTTTAGATTCTTCAAAGTAGCCATGACCTTTGCCATGCTGATTGCCAAGAGTGTGTAAAGCTTTCTCTCAACCAGCTTCACCTGGAATGCTTTTCCAACAGTCTAGAAGGAGTTCCCACATAAGTCAAGCAATTGTTCGATGCTTTTCCTTCACTCTGCATTCCAACTCCTCCCAAACCATCTCAAATTTGGTTGAGGTCAGGTGATTGTGGAGGCCAGGTCATCTGATGCAGCACTCCATCACTCTCCTCCTTGGTCAGATAGCCCTTACAGAAATACAGCCTGGGAGGTGTGTTTGGGGTAATTGTCCTGTTTAAAAACAAATTATAGTCCCACTAAGCAAAAACCAGATGGGATGGCGTATCGCTGCAGAATGCTGTGGTAGCCATGTTGGTTAACTTCTTATGGCTGCAGGGGCAGTATTGAGTAGCTTGGATAAAAAGGTGCCCATTGTAAACGGCCAGCTCCTCAGTCTCAGCTGCTAATATATGTATATTATTATTAGTATTGGATAGAAAACACTAACGTTTCCAAAACTGTCAAAATATTGTCTGAGTATAAAATAACTGATATTGCAGGTGAAACCCTGAGGAATACCATACCAGGAAGTGGCTTCTATTTTGAAAACTCCATGTTCCATAGCCTCCCTTTGCTCCATTTAAAGGGATATCAAACAGATTCCTTTTCCTATCGCTTCCTCAAGGTGTCAGTCTTCAGACATAGTTTCAGGCTTTTATTTAGAAAAATGAGCCAGAACGATAACATCGCGTCAAGTGTTCGCATGAGTTGTTCGCATGAGTTTTGCTCGCGCAACAGAGTTTGGGCAGACATTGCCGTTCACTCTCCTACAGAACAAGACCGTTACGGTTGATATATTATCGATTATATATTTTAAAAACAACCTGAGGATTGATAAAAACATTTGACATGTTTCTGTGAATTTGTCTGCGTTGTCGTGTGGATTTCTAAACATAACGCGCCAAACAAACGGAGGTATTTTGGAAATAATCTATGGAACAAAAGGAACTTTTATTCTGTAACTGGGAGTCTCGTGAGTGAAAACATCCAAAGATCAAAAGGTAAACGATTAATTTGATTGCTTTTCTGATTTACATGTCCGAGCTACTTGATGCTAAGTGTACTTAATGTTTTGTCAAGCGATCAATAAACTTACACATACGCTTGGATTGCTTTCGCTGTAAGGCATAATTTCTAAATCTGACATGACAGGTGGATTAACAAAAGGCTAAGCTGTGCTTTCCTATATTGCACTTGTGATTTCATGAATATAAATATTTTTTGTAATGTTGTATGAATGTGGCGCTATGCTATTCAGCGGTTGTTGATGATAATTATCCCGTTAACGGGATTGCAGCCATAACAAGTAAAGTATGCCTCGAATTCTAAATAAATCATAGACCGTGTCACCAGCAAAGAACCCCCACACCATCACACCTACTCCATGTATAAACAGTGGGAACCACACATACTGAGATCATCCGTTCACCTACTCTGCTTCTCACAAAGACACAGCGGATGGGATCAAAAATCTCTAATTTGGACTCATCAGACCAAAAAGGACAGATTTCCACTGGTCTAATGTCCATTGCTCCTGTTTCTTGGCCATAGCAAGTCTCTTATTATTATTTGTGTCCTTTAGTAGTGGTTTCTTTGCAGCAATTCGAGCACGAAGGCCCGATTCACACAGTCTCCTGTGAACAGTTGATGTTGAGATGTGTCTGTTACTCGAACTCTGAAGCATTTATTTGGGCTGCAATTTCTGAGGCTGGTAATGAACTTATCCTCTGCAGCAGAGGTAACTGGGTCTTCATTTCCTATGGCGGTCCTCATTAGAGCCAGTGTCATCATAGTGCTTGATGGTTTTTCAAAGTTCTTGAAATGTTCAGCATTGGCTGACCTTCATGTCTTAAAGTAATGATGGACTGTAGTTTCTCTTTGCTTATTTGAGCTGTTCTTGCCATAATATGGACTTGGTCTTCTACCAAATAGGGCTATCTTCTGTATACCACCCTACCTTGACACAACACAAATGATTGGATCAAACGCACCTGCGTCTCAGACTCCATTACTTCCTTGATTATCTGACGGACACACACACACAGTTAAAGTAGGAAGTTTACAAAAACATAGGTTGGAGTCATTAAAACTAGTTTTTCAACCACAACACAAATTTTTTGTTAACAACCTGTAGTTTTGGCAAGTCGGTTAGGACATCTACTTTGTGACAAGTATTTTTCCAACAACTGTTTACAGACAGATTATTTCACCTATAATTCACTGTATCACAATTCCAGTGGGTCAGAAGTTTACATACACTAAGTTGACTGTGCCTTTTAACAGTTTGGGAAATTCTGTCATGGCTTTAGAAGCGTCTGATAGGCTAATTGACATCATTTGAGTCAATTGGAGGTGTACCTGTGGATGTATTTCAAGGCCTACCTTCAAACTCAGTGCCTCTTTGCTTGACATTATGGGAAAAATCAAAAGAAATCAGCCAAGACCTCAGAAAATAATTGTAGACCTTCTCATATCTGGTTCATCCTTGGGAGCAACTTCCAAACGCCTGAAGGTGTCACTACTGGACACCCTGGTTTGAATCCAGCAAAATACCTTGTGAAGATGCTGGAGGAAACGGGTACAAAAGTATCTATATCCGCAGTAAAAACGAGTTCGATATCGACATAACCTGAAAGGCCGCTCAGCAAGGAAGAAGCCACTGCTCCAAAACTGCCATAAAAAAAGCCAGACTACGGTTTGCAACTGCACATGGGGGCAAAGATCTTACTTTTTGGAGAAATGTCCTCTGGTCTGATGAAACAAAAAGGCTTGCAAGCTGGAGAACACCATCCTAGCCGTGAAGCACGGGGGTGGCAGCATCATGTTGTGCTGGTGCTTTGCTGCAGGAGGAACTGGTGCACTTCACGAAATAGATGGCAACATGAGGGAGGAAAAGTATTTGAATATATTGAACGAACATCTCAAGACATCAGTCAGGAAGTTAAAGCTTGGTCGCAAATGGGACTTCCAAATGGACAATGACCCCAAGCATGCTTCCAAAGTTTTGACAAAATTGCTTAAGGACAACAAAGTCAAGGTATTAGAGTGGCTGGCCATCACAAAGCCTTGACATCAATCCTATAGAAAATGTGTGGGCAGAACTGAAAAAAAAACATGTGCGAGCAAGGAGGCCTACAAACCTGCCTCAGTTACACCAGCTCTGTCAGGAGGAATGGGCCAAAATTCACCCAACTTATTGTCTTGTGGAAGGCTACCTGAAAGACAATGCTAATAAATACTAATTGAGTGTATGTAAACTTCTGACCCACTGGGAATGTGATGAAAGAAATAAAAGCTGAAAGAAAATCACTCTTAATATTATTCTGACATTTCACATTCTTAAAATGAAGTGGTGATCCTAACTGACCTAAGACAGATTTTTACTAGGATTAAATGTCAGGAATTGTGAACAACTGAGTGTAAATGTATTTGGCTAAGGTGTATGTAAACTTCCGACTTCAACTGTATTTCACTCCCTTCGGTTCCTTCCCCAGGTGTCATTGTTTCTGTTCCAGTTTCATGTCTGTGCGTTGTTCGGGTTTCTTGTTTTGTATTATGTTTTCATTTATTTATTAAATTATTCACTCCCTGAACTTGCTTTCCGACTCCCAGCGCACTCACACGTTACAAATATAAAAATTTGTTGAACACTTTTTGGTTACTACATGATTCCATGTGTGTTATTTCATAGTTTTGATGTCTTCACTACTATTCTACAATGTAGAACATAATAAAAACTAAAACCTTGGAATGATTAAGTGTGTCCAAACTTTTGACTGGTGCTCTACATTTATACTGACGTTACACATACAATCATATGCGCTGCTGCTACTCTGTTCATCACATATCCTTATGCCTAGTCACCTTTCCCTAAACATATCTACTTCTGTTACTCCAGTATCCCTGCACATTGTAAATATGGTACTGAGACTGACTGACCCTGGATATAGCTTACCTACTTCTTATTTCTTGTGTGTTTTTGTTCTACCTTATGTTTCTTTTTTGTATTACATAGTTATATAGTTATTGATTACTGCACTGTTGGGTTTAGAGCTTGCAAGAAAGGCACGTTAATGTACTTGTGCACCCCCCCGTCCTTCTTCCACTCACTTCTCTCTCCACCCTCCCTCTCCAGCTCTAAACAGTTATCTGTAAATCTCCACAGCTAAGTCTACAGACAGGCATTCACCACCGAGGAAAACAGAGAGAGAGAGCCGTGCAGGCACGTGCCCATTCACCACAGAAGAAAACAGAGAGAGCCAGGCACGCACGTGGCTAGGCATGTTTTCATGCCTCCCTCTCTGGCCTTGTTTTATAGGTGGCCCCTAAGGGCTGAACCTAGACCTGCTGTGATGGCTTGCTTCCAGATATTAATCCAAGGTCTGGATATTGTTTTTACCCCTAATGGTTAAGGGTATTACTTGGGTAGGGTAAGCTGTTCCTAGACCTATGACATTACAGTCAGCACAGTAACAGGGCTCCCGAGTGGTGCAGCGGTCTAAGGCACTGCATCTCAGTGCTAGAGGCGTCACTACAGACACCCTGGTTCGAATCCAGGCTGTATCACAACCGTCCGTGATTGGGAGTCCCATAGGGCGGCGCACAATTGGCCCAACATCGTCCGGGTTTGGCAGTCATTGTAAATAAGAATTTGTTCTTCACTGACTTGCCTAGTTCCATGGGACGGTTGAGCTAACGTAGGCTAATGCAATTAGCATGAGGTTGTAATTAACAAGAACATTTCCCAGGACATAGACATATCTGATATTGGCAGAAAGCTTAAATTCTTGTTAAATCTAACTGCACTATAAAATCTACAGTAGCTACTACAGTGAAATAATACCATGCTATTGTTTGAGGAGAGTGCACAATTTTGAAGATGAAAAGTTATTAATAAACAAATTAGGCACATTTGGGCTGTCTTGATACAACATTTTGAACAGAAATGCAATGGTTCATTGCGTCAGTCTAAAAATGCGCACATACACTGATGCCATTTAGTGGCCAAAATCCAATTTGCACCTGGGCTGGAATAATACATTATTGCCTTTCTCTTGCATTTCAAAGATGGTTGTGTTGTGTTATATTATCCTATATTCCTTTCACATTTCCATAAAAACAATGTTTCCTTTCAAATGGTACCAATAATATGCATATCCTTGCTTCAGGGCCTGAGCTACAGGCAGTTAGATTTGGGTATTTCATTTTAGGCGCAAATTGAAAAAAGTTACGGAACCTTAATAGGTTGTCAGTGTGCCTTCTTGTGCAAGGCTGATGTCTATCTCTGACGCATATCTCCACGTATCATCTCTGGTATGGCCTTATCCCTCTTGCACTGTATCAGTGCTGCTGCTGCACTAAAACAGACACAAATATGTGCACAACACGCATACACACGCCACAGCTGTGATTCTTCTACCTTCAAAGTCAAATCCATATACAGCATATCCCATATTCCATGACATTAATAAATAAATTCCCACCCGTGATAAATTATGTGCTTTTCAGGCAAACAACAATCGATACTGTATAGTATGCGCTCGGGGGAACTATCAGCATTCCACCGTTCGTTCATGGTAGAAAATGACCTTATAAATGAGTCATGGGACTCCTACTATATTTATAAACAGCCCATCGATCCCACCCAGATAGTGCTGTCACACCTTCTGACTCTTCTCTACCCCTCCCACTTCCTCCCTCCCTTTCCCTTGCTTCTCCTACCGCTGCGAGACTCAACCAGTCTGCATGGCTTACCTGGTCTATGGATGCTATACAATATCTCACTTTATTTTCTTTCATCCCCTCTCTCGCTTCTTCTCAGTATTTTTTTTCCCTCGCTCCTCCCGTTTCCTGTCTTCTAACCACCACTGTCTGCCTGGGATCCCGAGTGGTGCAGCGGTCTAAGGCACTGCATCTCAGAGCAAGAGGTGTCACTACAGTCCCTGGTTCGAATCCAGGCTGTATCATATCCGGCTTTGATTGGGAGTCCCATAGGGCGGCGCACAATTGGCCCAGTGTCGTCCGGGTTTGGGTGGGGTAGGCCGTCATTGTAAATAAGAATTTGTTCCTAACCGACTTGGCTAGTTAAATAAAGGTTATACATTCCCAACGATCGGATACTCAGTGCTATAGTGATTCTACACCAGCTCCCGCCCCCTCTCTCATTCTCTCTTCACCTCCTCACTAGAATCTTTCTTTATTGTCTCATTCATGCAGGCTTTTCAACGCTAGCGTGAATTAGCTCAGGGTATCCCCTGGGGTGGGGTGACGCTAAGGTGACGTGCAAAACAGCTCTAGGCTAGCCGTCAGCTACTGTCAATCACTCACTCATACAGGAGACTCATTCAAGTATCTGGTTATATTGTTGTTTTTAGACAAGCTTCATGGAAAAAGTTGTGATCAAAGGTCAGAAAGTCTGACTTTACTCATACAACTTTACATTGTGGCCAAAATAAGCTGAGACAGACAGTGACGGTAGCAATGACAGAGAGTGAGTAGGAAGAAACACATGTGAAGAGAAGGAGAGAAAGAGACAGCTGTGACGAAATATGTTTGTGTGCCCGTGTTGGCCCACGTGTGTGTGTGTGTGTATATATCTGTGAGTGTTGCAGTGTGACAGTACACCGGCCATACCCAAGCCTGCTGGCTGTGTTGGTGTTTGGCTGTGATTGTGGCTGAGGTCCAGCACGCAGGAGTCAGTCTCCATGTCCTTCAGTCAGGACAGCCACACTGTCTGTCCCCTCTACTGTCCCCTGCAGCCACAAACAACAAACTGCCAGCAAACACACTGCACTATGACTGCTATATGCCCCACCCCCCACCCCCCCTATCAAATGACCCTTAGCAGGCAATATAATGCCATACACCCACCAACACAGCAGATTAGCTGGCTATAACACCATATAACAAGAGCTACATGCTAGCTTCACCACCAACACAGCAGGCTAGCTCCCAAGAACACCATATAACAAGAGCTAAATGCTAACTTCACCAACACAGCAGGCTAGCTGGCTATAAGCACCATATAAAAAGAGCTAAATGCTAACTTCACCACCAATACAGCAGGCTAGCTGGCTATAAGACCATATAACAAGAGCCATACAAACAAGCCAGATGAATAGGATGTATAAACAATGAACCCATATAAATAGGCCAAGCCATACATACCCATAAGAATATGACTACCTGTTCATGCATAAGCCATCTGGATAATAACCCATATGAATACATCTAGACATTGTCCTCCATGGATTTGTTTTATATGAGTCAAATCAAAACCCATATACAAGCCATACATAGTCCTTAAGCCATATAACAATTCCAAGCCATACACTTAATACATTTTAATTTGATGTTTTGTTGTCACACACACTGGATAGGTGCAGTGAAATGTGTTGTTTTACATGGTCAGCCATAATAGTATGGTGCCGCTGGGGCAAATTAACAGTTAAGTGCCTTAGCCATATAAACAACCCATTTGAATGACACTATGTGATCTCACCTTCGTGGCCCATCTTGACGGTGTCCTCCTTGGAGTTGTTGTTGTAGATGAGCACGGCGGAGGCGTTGAAGGCCGAGGCCTTGAGGATCTTCTCCTTGAAGGTGCAGTTGCCGCGCTGCAGCAGGGCCACCCAGTGCCCCGTCCGGGGAGGCACCACGAAGCGAGTGTGGGGGTCGCAGCCCTGGCGGTCCACCACTGGAGAGGGGGGAGGGGTGAAGGGTTAGGAACCATAAAAGGCTGTATAAAATGGTGAGTGGTGTCCGTGTATTTGAAGGGATGTTGATAAACTACTTATAACTCTAAAAACTAAAGTTTTTTTTTGCCCTTTAACAAATCCACAATCAGGAAATCCAGTGGCTTATAATGGGTCACTACAGCAAAACAAATCACAACATCAAAGCTAAGTACTGCATGGAGTGACTGCCGAGAAGACAAAAGAAAAAAGGTTTACACATTAAGCAGAAAGCATGAGCCGTTTACAAAATGGGCAATTCTTCAGTAGTTACCGGTCACTCAGGTCAATGTTGTGTAGGGTTGCACATTTTGGGGAATATTCAGGAGGTGGAAACTTTCCGTGGGAATTAACGGAAATATGCAAATTAATATTAATACCATTTAAAATGTAGATTTTGTTTGCATTGGATATATTTACCATATTACAGTGGGGCAAAAAAGTATTTAGTCAGCCACCAATTGTGCAAGTTCTCCCACTAAAAAGATGAGGCCTGTAATTTTCATCATAGGTACACTTCAACTATGACAGACAAAATGAGGAAAAAAAATCCAGAAAATCACATTGTAGGATTTTTTATGAATTGATTAGCAAATTATGGTGGAAAATAAAATAATCCTTCCTATAGAAATGTTTAAAAAACTATTTAATTACGAATTTAACTTTAAATGAGTTGACTCTTCACATGGGATGATTTCACTGAACAACAAAACAAAGGGAATATTGAATGATCCAGCGAATCTCCCCAAAACGTTTTCAGCATACATCTGTAAAATGATAGTTTAGAAACTAATGCTTTGGTTGTCTTCCTCTCATGCTTCCATGTCTTCTCCCTGGACCTACTCAATATCCACCTCTTGAACAGACTCTGAGCCCTCATTTTCACTGTCACGTTCCAACCTCGTTGAGAATGGCTCGTTGTCAGGTTCAAAAAGCCTCAAGTTTGCCAGGATGGCCACCAATTTTTCAACCCTTGTATTGGTTAACCTGTTGCATGCTTTGGTGTGTATGTGTGTGTGTGTGTTCCCAAACAAGGACTAGTTGCGCTATGAGGGGGCTGATGTTGGTGGGATTTGGATGCTTAGAAGTGTACTTCGCCAGACTGCCAAGAACCTTGCCCTCATTCAAGCCAAGTTGACGAGACACGTTAGTGATAACACCATAAGCCTTGTTGATCTCTGCACCATTGAGTAAACTAAAGGAGGGGCCTCCCAGGTGGCGCAGTGGTTAAGGGCTGTGCCATCAGAGACCCTGGGTTCGCGCCCAGGCTCTGTTGTAACCGGCCGCGACCGGGAGGTCCGTTGGGCGACGCACAATTGGCCTAGCGTCGTCCGGGTTAGGGAGGGCTTGGTCGGTAGGGATGTCCTTGTCTCATCGCACACCAGCGACTCCTGTGGCGGGCCGGGCACAGTGCGCGCTAACCAAGTTTGCCAGGTGCACGGTGTTTCCTCCGACACATTGGTGCAGCTGGCTTCCGGGTTGGATGCGCGCTGTGTTAAGAAGCAGTGCGGCTAGGTTGGGTTGTGTATCGGATGACTTTCAACCTTCGTCTCGCCCGAGCCCGTACGGAGTTGTAGCGATGAGACAAGATAGTAGCTACTACAACAATTGGACACTACGAAATTGGGGGAGAAAAAGGGGTTAAAAATAAATAAATAAAAGTAACAGTAAGCTGTTGCTATCGATAAGGCGTCGGATTCATCATTTTCACCTCGAATAGAAGTATAGGGACTTTCATCAGAGGTTTCTTGTTGTGAGCATTGAGGGAACTTTATACACTTGGCCAGATGATTCTGCATCTTTGTTGCATTCTTCACATATGATTTGGCACAGCATTTCCAAATGTACACAGCTTTTCCTTCTACATTAGCAGCAGGGAAATGTATCCACACATCAGATAGTGCCCGTTGTAACGGCTTTCTTCCGTTGAAGGAGAGTCGGACCAAAATGCAGCGTGGCTATTGCAATCCATGTTTATTAAATAAATAAATAAACTTTACGAACTTTACAAAAACAATAAAATGTAATGTGAAAACCAAAACAGCCCTATCTGGTGCAAACACAAAGACAGGAACAATCACCCACGAAAACACTCACAGAATATGGCTGCCTAAATATGGTTCCCAATCAGAGACAACGATAATCACCTGACTCTGATTGAGAACCGCCTCAGGCAGCCATAGACTACGTAGACACCCCACAAAACCCCTAAGACAAAAACACACCACAATAACCCATGTCACACCCTGGCCTGACCAAATAATTAAAGAAAACACAAAATACTAAGACCAAGGCATGACACCCGTGGCATTTTCCTGTAAAGATTATATATTTATTTTGTAAAAAAACAAAACAAATACAATTCCATGTACAGATAAATAGTTAAGCAGTTAGATTAAACAACTCCTTTGTAAGATGAATGTTTTAAAATGAAACGTGTGGTAACAGGTGAATTAACACTCAGTTTTGTATTTATTATGGATCCCAATTAGCTGCAGCCAAAGCAGCAGCTACTCTTCCTGGGGTCCAGCAAAATTAAGGCAGTTTATTCAATTTTAAAAATATTACAACACATTCACAGATTTCATAATATAGTGTGTGCCCTCAGGCCCCTACTCCACCATTTCCACATATCTACAGTACTAAATCCATGTGTATGTATAGTGCGTATGTTATCGTGTGTGTATGCGTGTGTCTGTGCCAATGCTTGTGTTGCTTCACAGTCCCCACTGTTCCACAAGGTGCGTTTTTAATACTGCTTGTATCAGTTACTTGATCTGGAATAGAGTTCCATGTAGTCATGGCTCTATTCTAGACTTGGGGACTGTGAAGAGACCTCGTGGCATGTCTTGTGGGGTATGCATGGGTGTCCGAGCTGTGTGCCAGTAGTTTAGTCAAACAGGTCGGTGCATTCAACATGTATTCAACCTCTCATAAATAAAAATAGTGATGAAGTGAATCTCACCTTCAGGAGCGATTGACATGCATATTATTAATATTAGCTCTCTGTGTGCATCCAAGGCCCAGCCATGATGTCCTGTTCTGAGCCAATTGCAATTTTCCTAAGTCCTTTTTTGTAGCACCTGACCACACGACTGAACAGTAGTCCAGGTGCGACAAAACTAGGGCCTGTAGGACCTGCCTTGTTGATAGTGTTGTTAAGGCAGAGCATCGCTTCATTATAAAACAGACTTCTCCCCATCTTAGCTACTACTGCATCAATATGTTTTGACCATGACAGTTTACAATCCAGGGCTAACTTAGTCATGGCCAAAAGTTGAGAATTACACAAATATTAATTTTCACAAAGACTGCGGCCTCAGTTTGTATGACTTGAATATACTCCAGAATGTTATGAAGAGTGATCAGATGAATAGCAATTAATTGCAAAGTCCCTCTTTGCCATGCAAATTAAATGAATCACCCAAAAAATATATTTCCACTGCATTTCAGCCCTGCCACAAAAGGACCAGCTGACATCATGTCAGTGATTCTCTCGTTAACACAGGTGTGAGTTTTGACGAGGACAAGGCTGGAGATCATTCTGTCATGCTGATTGAGTTTGGATAACAGACTCAAAAAGGAGGATGGTGCTAGGAATCATTGCTATTCCTTTGTCAATCATGGTTACCTGCAAGGAAACACGTGCTGTCATCATTGGTTTGCACAAAAAGGGCTTCACAGACAAGGATATTGCTGCCAGTAAGAATGCACCTAAATCAACCATTTATCGGATCATCAAGAACTTCAAGGAGAGTGGTTCAATTGTTGTAAAGGCGGCTTCAGGGCACCCAAGAAAGTCCAGCAAGAGCCAGGACCGTCTCCTAAAGTTGATTCAGCTGCGGGATCGGGGCACCACCAGTACAGAGCTTGCTCAGGAATGGTAGTAGGCAGGTTGTGAGTGCATCTGCATGCACAGTGAGGTGAAGACTTTGAGGATGGCCTGGTGTCAAGGAGGGCAGCAAAGAAGCCACTTCTCTCCAGGAAAAACATCAGGGTCAGACTGATATTCTGCAAAAGGTAGAGGGATTGGACTGCTAAGGACTGGGGTAAAGTCATTTTTCTCTGATGAATCCCCTTTGATTGTTTTGGGCATCCAGAAAAAAGCTTGTCCGGAGAAGACAAGGTGAGCGCTACCATCAGTCCTGTGTCATGCCAACAGTAAAGCATCCTGTGACCATTCATGTGTGGGGTTGCTTCTCAGCCAAGGGAGTGGGCTTACTCACTATTTTTCCTAAGATCACAGCCATGAATAAAGAATGGGACAAACACATCCTCCGAGAGCAACTTCTTCCAACCATCCAGGAACAGTTTGGTGATGAACAATGCCTTTTCCAGCACGATGGAGCACCTTGTCATAAGGCAAAAGTGATAAACTAAGTGGCTCAGGAGAAAAAAAAAATATAGATCGATATTTTGCGTCCATGGACAGGAAACTCCCCAGACCTTAATCCCATTGAGACTTTGTGGTCAATCCTCAAGAGGCGGGTGGACAAACCCACAAATTCTGACACACTCCAAGCATTGATAATGCAAGAATGGGCTGCCATCAGTCAGGATGTGGCCCAGAAGTTAATTGACAGCATGCCAGGGCGGTTTTCAGAGGTCTTGAAAAAGAAGGGTCAACACTGCAAATCTTGACTCTTTGCATCAACTTCATGTAATTGTCAATAAAAGCCTTTGACACTTATGAAATGCTTGTAATTATACTTCAGTATTCCATAGTAACATCTGACAAAAATATCTAAAGACAATGAAGCAGCAAACTTTGTGGAAATTAATGTGTCATTCTCAAAACTTTTTGGCCACGACTGTATTCATTGACACCCACTCTGAAACTAACTGCAACTCTTTGTTGAGTGTTGCAGTCATTTCAGTCGCTGTAGTAGCTGTCATGTATAGTGTTGAGTCATCTGCATACATAGACACTCTGGCTTCACTCAAAGTCAGTGGCATGTTGTTAGTAAAAATTGAAAAAAGCAAGGGGCCTAAACAGCTACCCTGGGGAATTCCTGATTCTAACTGGACTATATTTCAGGCTTCCATTAAAGAACACCCTCTGTGTTCTGTTAGACAAGTAACTCTTTATCCACATTATAGCAGGGGGTGTAAAGCCATAACACATTTGTTTTTCCAGCAGCAGACTATGATTGATAATGTCAAAAGCTGCACTGAAGTCTAACAAGACAGCCCCCCCCCCCAATCATTTTATCATCAATTTCTCTCAGCCAACAATCAGTCATTTATGTAAGTGCTGTGCTTGTTGAGTGTCCTTCCCTATAAACATGCTGAAATTCTGTTGTCAATTTGTTTACTGTGAAATAGCATTGTATCTAGCCAAACACAATATTTTCCAGACTTTACTGAGGGTTGGTAACAGGCTGATTGCTCTGCTATTTGAGCAGTAAAGGGGGCTTTACCATTCTTGGGTAGCGGAATGACTTTAGCTTCTCTCCAGGCCTGAGGACACACACTCTCCAGTAGGCTTAAATTGAAGATGTGGCAAATAGGAGTGGCATTATCGTCTGCTATTATCCATCCAGATTGTCTATCAACAATGACAAGCCACTGGGGTCTGACAATCATTTTTTCACCTCTTCCACACTGACTAACTTCTTTGTGACAGAGGGCAGTATTTTCACGTCCGGATGAAAAGCGTGTCCAAAGTAAAGGGCCTGCAACTCAGACCCAGAAGCTAAGATATGCATATTATTAGTATTGGATAGAAAACACTCTGAAGTTTCTAAAACTGTTTGAATTATGTCTGAGTATAACAGAAACCCAGAGGAAAAACCTTTCAGATTTTTTTTTTTTAGGTCACTCTTTTCAATGGGTTTTC
Organism: Oncorhynchus kisutch; assembly: GCF_002021735.2. Classification (NCBI taxonomy): domain Eukaryota; kingdom Metazoa; phylum Chordata; class Actinopteri; order Salmoniformes; family Salmonidae; genus Oncorhynchus; species Oncorhynchus kisutch. The sequence continues at coordinate 40,642,133 of NC_034192.2, forward strand.
ATTGGGAATACAGAATTCTAAATCGGCTTTCTTGCAGTTCCTATCGCTTCCACTGGATGTCAACATTCTTTAGAAATTGGTTGAGGTTTTTCCTGAGAAATGAAGAAGTAACACTGTTCAGAATGAGGCTCGAGGGAAGAGTACTATTTGTTAGAGGCGCGTGACCTGAAATCACGCTCCACTTTGTTATCCTCCGGTATTGAACACAGTATATCCCGTCTTCAATTGTATCGATTATTTACATTAAAAAATTAACAAAAGTTGTATTACAAAAGTAGTTTGAAATGTTTGGACAATGCTTACAGGTAACTTTTGGGATATTTTGTAGTCACATTACGCAAGTTGGAACCGGTGTTTTTCTGGATCAAACGTATATCGATGGAATTAATCGAACAAAAGGACCATTTGTGATGTTTATGGGACATATTGGAGTGCCAACAGAAGAAGCTCGTCAAAGGTAAGGCATGAATTCTATTTTTATTTCTGTGTTTTGTGTCGTGCCTGCAGGGTTGAAATATGCTTCTCTCTTTGTTTTACTGGGGTGCTATCCTCAGATAATAGCATTGTTTGCATTTTTTAAATCTGAGACATTGGCTGGATTCACAACAAGTGTAGCATTAATTTTGTATATTGAATGTGTGATTTCATCAAAGTTAAATTTTTATAGTAATTATTATTTGAATTTGGCGCTCTGCATTTTCACTGGATGTTGGCCAGGTGGGACGCTACCGTCCCACATATCCCAGAGAGGTTTTAAGGAATTCAAAATTACAATTCTTGTCTTTCATAATTTCATCCGATATACTTGGATGTGTAGTGACAGCGTTTGTTGCTGACATGTCATCCCTAAGTTTAATTACTTTTTCATTAGCAAGATAAGCAAAAAAGTTCTCCATTTCAGTGGGCTTTGTGATGAATGAGCCATCTGATTCAATACCCCAAAATGTAATTTAAGGTGACCCAAGGCTCAAGCAAGCTAAAACCCACATGGTAGCATAAACTAACTAGCAGAAATTGTTAACAAGTTAGAAATGATTTAAATACACTTTGCTGTAAGCTACTATTTACTAGTTAACAAAAAAATCATGTCAAAAAATATTCACCTAATCAAAACTTTCCAGAAAACATGTAGTCCTTGGCTCAGACAGTGTAGTAGTGTGGACTCACTAGCATCTCATTAGTGTTCGAGATCTTGAGAATCAGCTGTACATGTGATGGAAGAATGCACTGTGCATGCAGAGGGTTGCAATTCCATTGAATTGGGGATAGTTTAACCAAAATATGCCACAAGACCTAGAATTGCCTTGAGTGTATCCCACAAAAAAAGGTTCACTGTTATTCTAACTTTGATGAATTTAAGCAAAATTCCAAATTCCAAGGCTTAACTTCCCATGGAAAATGTCAGGAAAAAAATCCTGAAATTTACTGGAAAGTTCCCGACCCTTTGCGTCGCTAATGTTGTGTACAAGCCATGCCCTGCTAAACCAGTGGACTGCAAAGCTTTTCATTACGGCAGGAAACCCATAACAAAATATCTAAAATGTCACCCTTTTCCTTATATAATTCACTACTTTTGACAGAGCCTTCAGAAAGTATTCACACCCCTTGACTTTTTCCACATTTGTGTTACAGCCTGAATTTAAAAATGATTAAATTGAGATTTGTCACTGGCCTACACAAAATACCACATCATGTCAATGTGGAATTGTGTTTTATTTGTATTTTTACAAATGAATTAAAAATGAAAAGCTCAAATGTAGAGTCAATAAGGATTCAACATATTTGTTAGGTCAAGCCTAAATAAGTTCAGGAGTAAGAATTAGCTTAAGCCACACACGTTGCATGGACTCACTGTGTGTTTAACATGCTTTTTTTAATGACTACCTCATCTCTGTACCCCACACATACAATAATCTGTCAGGTTTTAGTCAAGCTTGAATTTCAAACACTGATTCAACCACAAAGACCAGAGAGGTTTTCCAATGCCTCACAAAGAAGGGTAGGTGGATACAATTTTTTAAAGCAGACATTGAATATCCCTTTGAGCATGCTGAAGTTAAGAATTACACTTTGGATGGTGTATCAATACAACCAGTCACCACAAAGAATACAGGCACACTTAACTCAGTACCGGAGAGGAAGGAAACCTCTAAGGGATTTCCCCATGAAGCCAATGGTGACTAAAACAGTTAGACTTTAATGGCTGTGATAGGATAAAACGGAGGCTGGATCAACAACATTGAAGTTACTCCACAATACTAACCTTACTGACAGAGTGAAAAGAAGGATGTACAGAATGCAAATATTCCAAAACATGCATTCGGTTTGCCACAAGGCACTAAAGTAATACTGCACAAATGAGGTAAAGTAATTCACTTTTTGTCCAGAATACAATGTGTAATGTTTGAGGCAAATCCAACAACACTTTACTGAGTACCACTCCCCATATTTTCAAGCATTAAGGACTGGGGACCTTTTCAGGATAAAAAAGAACGACATGGAGCTAAGCACAGGCAAAATCCTAGAGGAAAACCTGATTCAGTCTGCTTTCCGCCAGACACAGAGATGAGTTCACCATTCAGCAGGACAATACCCTAAAACACAAAGCCAAATCTGCACTTGAGTTGCTTTCCAAGAAGATAGAGAATGTTCCTGAGTGTCCAAGTTACAGCTTTGACAAAATATTCTGTACTTCAAAATCTAGGGCAAGACCTGAAAATGGTTGTCTAGCAATGACGACAATGAATTTTACAGAGCTTTTTGAAAATAATAATAGGTAAATGTTGCACAATCCAGGTGGGGATAGCTTTAAGAGACGTACCCAGCCAAGGAAATACCACCGGCCAAACCTTCTAACCCAGACGACGCTGGGCCAATTGTGTGCCGCCCCATGGGGCTCCCGGTCACGGCTGGCTGTGACACAGCCAGGAATCGAACCTAAACCACACAGAAACTAATTTCACACATAACAACAAATGAAACGGTGAGGAGTGAACATTGTTGGTTAAGGGCTCGTAACTAAGCAATAAAGTGTCAGTATGATGGGGAAGAAAGGGGAAGATTGGGTGAGATAATGAGCGAGTGGAAGCGAACTATGCATAATTATATAATCACCAATTGTGAATGAACAGTGTCCCATTCTATAATATTGATCTATTCTAATTATAATCTAAAAATAAATTTAAAAAACAGAATGATGCGCACTGAGCATGTGCCCGTGCCACCACCAAATTAAATGATGACAATGCTGGTGACAATGCTACGGGCTATTATCAGCACAAAATATCATCCCAAAGAGCTGGCCTTTACATTCCAAGCATAAAACATCAGCAACCCACTCACCAGCTTTCATTGTTTATGTGACATGGGCATGCTCCGATTGATGCCATTGCCTAAAGATGCACACCATTTAAGCACGAGCTGACAATAATTTACATTTTTTGACTGCTGTCATACTGATACATTCATTATAATAATTTATTCCGTGCTGATTTTCACTATTTATCAAGCACACTTGGTGCTTAAAGTGATGTTTAGGCTACTTATGTTTTCATCATTTGACCGTGCGTCATTATAAAAAGATGCTCTTACCGCGTTCCAACACATGTTCTGTTTCATAGTTGTAATATGTTCAGGTCCAGAGGCCCAGCGGTTCTACTGTTAATAGCAGAGACCCAGCACACAGAGGGCTGATAGAGGCTGGGCTGATTCAATACAAGGTCAAAGACATTGATTGTGTTTCAGAAAGGCTAGGAAGGAGAAGCGAGTGTTTCTGCTTGTTTCAGCGTCCTTTCTTGTTCCCGTAAACACTCAAATCAGCACTGATGGATCCCTGCATTAAAATACTGTAATGTGAGCTTGTGTGAGTGAGGGTGTGTGTGTACTAGGGAGTGGTGATTGATAGTGTATTCTGTGAGTGAGGTTGTGTGTACTAGGGACTGGTGATTGATAGTGTATTCTGTGAGTGAGGGTGTGTGTGTGTGTTTACCCCTCTTTCCCTCTGGTGCATGGTGGCGGCATGGTCCGTATCCTGTAGGTTCACCTTCCATGGACACACACTCAGAGACAGACAGTGTAACATTCATCAGGCTGCAGTGTCAACACTAGGGAGCAGATGCTCACTGTCCCCGTAGGAATTACTCTACATGTGTGTGTGGCTCATTGAGTCAGTGCTGGCATATATGTGTGTATGTGTGTGTGTGTGTATTATAGTTGAGTGCATAATGAGCAGTTCGTTTAAAAATCAGATAATTTAAGAGAGACAACACAGAGCGCACTCTATCACGTACGTAACGTTATCATTAACTAAACATATTCACCAATTGAATCATACACAGGCCGTCAAGACTTAACACACATGCACAAAACTAGCAACCCAAATGTGCCCCAAACACAAAAGAAGTGCATACTTCATACACAGCCTGGTAAAACGTGAGCAGCAGGTCAATAGCTCTTAGGTAGAGCGGTACAGTACTTGACTGTTCACTGTAAAAAGGCCGCAGTCAGGACGACTTCTATTGACTTCACTCAATGCCGTGAGAACCATGCCTGACGTTCATTTTAGCCTAATGAACAGGCACTCATTCAGGAAGGATGATTTAAAGTGGCAATCTGTAGTTCAAACAATAGCAAGTGCCACCCTGCCATTGATTTGGTAAAGAGCTGAGGGATGGGGCAATGTAACCTCAAACACAGACAGAGCTATGGATACAAGGACGGACTATCTATGATCTAACAATTAAAGTTAGAGGCTATACAGTGTTTGTTTACAAACAAATGAGTAAAATATATTCTTCAAAAATCAATGGGTATACAGTGGGGCAAAAAAGTATTTAGTCAGCCACCAATTGTGCAAGTTCTCCCACTTAAAAAGATGAGGCCTGTAATTGTCATCATAGGTACACTTCAACTATGACAGACAAAATGAGAAAAAAAATCCAGAAAATCACATTGTAGGATTTTTTTATGAATTTATTTGCAAATTATGGTGGAAAATAAGTAAATAAATTCATAGAAAATCCTACAAATGTGATTTTCTGGATATTTCATTTTCTCATTTTGTCTGTCATAGCTGAAGTGTACCTATGATGACAATTACAGGCCTCATCTTTTTAAGTGGGAGAACTTGCACAATTGGTGGCTGACTAAATACTTTTTTGCCCCACTGTACATCATTAATTCAAAAGTCTAAAAATGGATGCAGCAAATGCAGGGTGTGAGTGTGTGTATGATGTGAACATATAATGTATAACATATAATGTATAACATATAATGTATGGGGGAAGAAATGCACACAAAATGCTAGTTTAATCTAGATAAACCGCCTTCCAGGCGAATTTGGGCAGATTCAATGTAGCCACTATCGTTGGATTGTCAGCACTATCACATTTCTGAACATTTACACTGCCTTCAGAAAGTATTCATACCCATTGACTTATTTTGTTATCTTACAGCCAGAATTCAAAATGTATTAAAATAATTTCTCTTCTCACATCTACACGAACACCCCATAATGACAAAGTGAAAACACGTTTTTAGAAATGTTGCAAAATGTATTGAAAAATATAGAAAAATCGAATTTACATAAGTTATTCACGTGTGTTTCTTTTTAAATCATTTCCAAACAATTGCACTCACATCTGTAGCCATGAAATGCTTTGAAAAGCTGGTTATAGCTCACATCAACACCATCTCAGACACCCTAGCCTAGACCCACTCCAATTCGCATACAACGCCAACAGATCCACAGATGATGAAATCTCAATTGCACTCCACATTTCTCCAGGTGGGAAATGGAAAAGGAATACCTACCTGAGAATGCTGTTCATTTTCTACAGCTCATCGTTCAACACCATAGTGTCCTCCAAGCTCATCACTAAGCTAAGGTCCCTGGGACTGAACACCTCTCTCTGCAACTGGATACTGGACTTTCTGCAGCCCCCAGGTGGTGAGGGTAGGCAAACACACACCCTCATTTTACCTCGTACCCCTGCACATTGACTCCGTACCAGTAGCCCTTGCATATAGCCTTATTTATTTTTTCTATTTTTCTCCCCAATTTCATGGTATCTAATTGGTAGTTACAGTCCTGTCCCATCTCTGCAACTCCCGTACAGACTCAGGAGAGACGAAGGTCGAGAGCTGCCTCAACCCAACCAAGCCACAATGCTTCTTGACACAATGCCTGCTTAATCAGTACACCTGGCGACCGTGTCAGCGTGCATGCACCTGGCCCGCCACAAGAGTCACTAGAGCGCGAAGGGACAAGGACATTCCTGCCGGCCAAACCCTCCCTTAACCCGGACTATGCTGGGCCAATTGTGCTCCGCCCCATGGGTCTCCCGGTCGCTGCCGGCTGCGACAGAGCCTGGACTCGAACCAGGATTTCTAATAGCACAGCCAGCACTGAAGCAGTGCCTCAGACCACTGGGTGGCCCTAGTCTTGGAATTAGTAAAACAATAAAATATATTTTTTTTTTAAGCAAATGTCTTACTTTTGAACTCTGCATTGTTGGGAAAGGGCTCGTAAGTACGCATTTCACAGAAAAAGTAGTAGTAGCAGCAGCAGGGGTAGCAGTAGTAGCAGTAGTAGTAGTAGCAGCAGGGGTAGCAGTGGTAGTAGTATTAGGAGCAGCGGTAGTAGTAGTATTAGGAGCAGCGGTAGTAGTAGTAGCAGGGGTAGCAGTAGTAGTAGTAGTAGCAGCAGGGGTAGCAGTAGTAGTAGCAGCAGGGGTAGCAGTATCAGCAGTAGTAGCAGCGGTAGTAGTAGCAGCAGGGGTAGCAGTAGTAGAAGCAGCTGGAGTAGTAGTAGTAGTAGCAGCAGCAGTAGTAGTAGTAGCAGCGGTAGTAGTAGAAGCAGCGGTAGTAGTAGAAGCAGCGGTAGTAGTAGAAGCAGCGGTAGTAGTAGTAGTAGTAGTAGTAGTAGTAGTAGTAGTAGTAGTAGTAGTAGTAGTAGTAGTAGTAGTAGTAGTAGTAGTAGTAGTAGCAGCAGCAGTAGTAGTAGCAGGGGTAGCAGTAGTAGTAGAAGCAGCAGTAGCAGTAGTAGTAGAAGCAGCAGTAGTAGTAGAAGCAGCGGTAGTAGTAGTAGTAGTAGTAGTAGTAGCAGCAGCAGCAGCAGGGGTAGCAGTAGTAGTAGTAGCAGCGGTAGCAGTAGTAGTAGCGGTGGCAGCGGTAGTAGCAGCAGCAGCAGCGGTAGTGGTCGTAGCAGTAGCAGTGGTAGTAGCGGTAGTAGCAGGGGTAGCAGTACCAGGGGTATCAGTGGTAGTAGCGGTAGTAGTAGCAGTAGTTGTAGCAGCAGTAGTAGCAGCAGCAGCAGCAGTAGTAGTAGCAGGGGTAGTAGTAGTAGTAGAAGCAGCAGTAGCAGTAGTAGTAGAAGCAGCGGTAGTAGTAGTAGTAGTAGTAGTAGTAGCAGCAGGGGTAGCAGTAGTAGTAGTAGCAGCGGTAGCAGTAGTAGTAGCGGTGGCAGCGGTAGTAGCAGCAGCAGCAGCGGTAGTGGTCGTAGCAGTAGCAGTGGTAGTAGCGGTAGTAGCAGGGGTAGCAGTACCAGGGGTATCAGTGGTAGTAGTAGCAGTGGTAGTAGCGGTAGTAGTAGCAGTAGTTGTAGCAGTAGCAGTAGTAGTCGCAACCCTTCCAGGGAAAAATGACTACCACATTGAACAGTTTTTCTCAGCGCTCTAATCATTTGCATATATTGATTGGGCCGGGTTTTAGCAAAATGTGATGTGTTTAGCTACATTTGATGGTTTTAGCTGCATTTGATGGTTTTGGCGCTTAGTAGTGACAATTAAGGTCTGTCTTTGAGGAATTGGCAGTTGGGGCATGCGCACAGGACAAGCACAGACCCACCCACACACAATGCTCCATACTGTATCAATGTCAGGGCTGACATTAGATGGCTAAGCCACCCTGACTTTGAAAATGATGAAGTTGGCCTACTGTTCAAAGAGGGAGGGAGCACAGTATTCCATCTCATATGAAGTGATGGGATCAAATCAAAAGCTTGCAATATACCCCAGAAAAGTTGCAAGTAAATCACTGTGTACACGACACATACACACAATATGACAAGCACAGAGCATAATGATGATTACCCAGAGTGCCTGAGGGTGAATGGTATCCCAGATGCCTACGCTGCCATCAATACTCATTAAATGGGTAGACAGTAATTAAGGGTCACAGAGTTTGTTTTAATCATCATTGGTATTCTAAATTTGGGACATTGGCTATAGTGGAAAGATGTGAATTGAACACCCACAGGCACTCTGGGGAATCAATGAGCAGAGTATTGCTGCTTGAAATTATGAAGTACTCTTTATTCTTTTCACCCGAGGTAAGTTAATATGAAATGAGTTGACCAACATTTGAACTGGTAAGCCAATTGGCAATCAAATTACTAATAAGCTGACTCCATAGATATTCAACCACTGGAGGCGTGGCCTTGCTCTCAGGCTTAAAAACCCTACATGCATGTATGGTAATGTCTCAGCGGAAACAATAGGAGCATTTGCACTAGCCCTTATCGCAAAGGGCCTTGAACACAGACTGGAAACCACCATTTATAGTGCACGTCACTACAAAGACAATGCTGAAGTTTTCAACGGGGTCATTTTCATTCCTACTAATATCTGAGCAATTCAGAATGTTGTTCCTGAAGCGCTTTCTTGGGTGAGATATTGAATCAGATGAAGAGTTGTGTGGGGTGACTCAGAGCAATGTTGCACTACGCAGTTGGTGGAACAGGAAGCTTGAATCTGACTGCTGCTGGTATCGTGGCGAGAGGTGCGTACGAATAGGGCTTAGGTGCGTACGAATAGGGCTATTAGTGAACATACTGCATCTTTACCAGAAGAGTTTTTCAACCAAAAAAAGCTCAAAAACGTTTATGTAATACAGTGTTTCCCAACTCCAGTGCTTGAGTACCCCCAACAACTCCAACAAAAATGTGTGCTGTTGGGAGGTACTCGAGGACTGGTGCTGGGAAACATATTACATGAGCTCACCCGACTCACCTGGCTCACACAGGGAGCCTGCAAGACTACACAGGAATAATATAGACGCCCTCTTAAGGACAGGGTCAAGGGAAGGTTATTATAGCCTACTTATTCACTCAAATAACCTTATAATTCAAAATTCTGGATAGTAATAAAGATGCTGGTGAGTGAGTGAGTGGAATTCTGTCATGAATGTCAATCGCTCGGGCATCATCCTGTACAAGTAAATCCATGGTTTAAAAAATAAAGTAGCAGCTCAGGGCACAACTCCTCTCCCCAATGTGACCTACCTGTTATGTGCATGTACTGACATGTGTAACTGATAGATGCGCGTGCGCACACACACACACACACACACACACATGTTCATGTTTTTAAAATGTACGTCAATTGTAAAGTCTTGTCTGTAATGCATTTTCCGTTATATATGTCGAACCCCAGTAAGACGAGCTGTCGCCATTGGCGTTGGCTAATGGGGATCCAAATAAATCAAATAACAAAAGGCTAACAAACGTCTGAATTGTGCAGGGCACATGGCATCCACCCTACCACAGACAACCAATTGGGACTTATTCAATATACCAACAATACCAAATGTACAGTACAGTACAACCCCAGTAAAACTCAAGAGAGATGCCGTTATGACAGAGAGTGCCATGCTGCTGCCCTTTGTGCTCACATTCATCTTGTCTCTGTGGCTAGTCTGGTGGGGCCGAGGCCATTTAACGGCACATTTTTCTCCTTAATAAAGCGGATGGAGCGTTCTGTTCGACTCACCACCCTTCCGCCAATCAAAAACGTCCCATTCGTCACCATCACTGAGGGCTTAGGAGACTGATCTCTCCCTCAATCTGCTCCAGGGCTTCCCTCACTCACATTCACCGGGCCTTAGCTAGCAGCACACAATAGAAATAATACGCTGCAGTCTAATAGCAGAACACTGGATGGAACACCACTACCAAGGTTGTCAATGGTCACCACTGACCAGAGTGTATGTTGTATGGTATTACATGTTACCACCCAAATTCCTTTTGAATATTAATTGTGTGATTCAGTAGATACTGAGAGAACGTTCACAAGGCATACAGTAGTACAGCTATAAGCAGGTCCTGGCTATTCTGCCGCCCAAAACTAAAATCTGTATTTTCCGGACGTTGATATCAGGTTCATTTTCAGTTCGGAATTAACAGAAATACATTTGAAACATTGAGAATGCTTATTTTCTGGATGTTTAAATCAAGTTTGAATGAAATTTGAAAAGACGTCGTCATTTCTAAATCAAGGCCGGTCCAGAACTGACAAAATCTGAACCACACAGACGTCTAGATTTGGGTCAAATCAAGGCTGGTCCAGACCGAACCAAAAACAAATGTCCATGGAAATCATTGCTGGTCTGGAATGCCCCAAACAAAGGCTACTGGTCTGGACAGGACAAAAAAAGACATCCGAAAGACATTGGTCTGTCCTTACTGGAATATAGGCCTGCAATAGAATTGTATGAATGCCCATCCATGTGTTAGGCCCACCATTTGTAAAATAGGCCATTGCATTGGCTTTACTAGTCCTGATTCCTGTGACTAATCATGTTGGCTACTTAAGCTCTGAATATCAGCTACCAATATTTGTCAAATAGAATTGTATTGGTCACATGCGCCGAATGAATGTACAGGGGTACGGGTTAGTCAAGGTAATATGTACATGTAGGTAGGGGTAAAGTGAGTAGGCATAGATAATAAACAGAGTAGCAGCAGTGCATGTGAAGAGTGTGAAGGAATGTGAGTGTGTGTGTGTATGGTGTCAATATGCAAGTGTGTGTGTCCGTGTGTGTGTTGGAGTGTCGGTGTAGTATGTGTCAGTGTGTGGTTAGAGTCCAGTGAGTATACATCGAGCCTCTGCAAAACAACAGTAATAAAATAAGAGGGTCAATGCAAATAGTCCAGTTAGCCATTTGATTAGCTATTCAGCAGTCTTATGGCTTGGCGTAGAAGCTATTAAGGAGCCTTTTGGTCCCAGACTTGGTGGTCCCCTACCGCTTTCCGTGAGGTAGCAGAGAGAACAAACAGTCTAAGACTTGAAGGCCCAAAAAATTGTCAAAGACTCCAGCCACCCCTCTGGAGTTAACCTGAGCCTATTTGTAATGTGTTTACATTGCATGTTCCGCTAAGTATTTTCTTTTTCGCTAAGATCAGCTAGTCAAAAATGTACATATTCAAACTTGAAACCATTGATCATGACAATTTAGCCAACAGAAAGAAACTCCTGGACAGCAGTTGTGAGTAGACTATTTGATCGGAGAAACCTGCATGATGTAAAAAGTATCTCTCTCATTACATTGTATCGCCAGCCTACAGGCTGTAGAAAAGGCCACAGACAGGATATGGTAGAAAGAGTATCTGCTACATGGTTTATGTTAGATGATTTTTATGACGGCACATTGGTGGAGCACCGCAGTGATGTATCTCTACAACAGCACCCTGGAGAGGCACGCTGGGAATGGGCAAGTGAAATATTTTTGTGCCCCTGTCTAACAGAATGAGCACTGCGTATCACAAGGCGGCATCAGCGCTCACCTAAAAAGCCCATATGCCACTGGTTGAGAGAAATTGTCATTGTTTTTGGGCAGATTTGTGAGGTTTTGTGTGTTGTTGGAGGCGTGTCTTGGTCAGTTTAGCTCAGAAAAGGTCACCCTCTTCAATCTGACTCCTAATCCTGCCTAATGAGTAGGCCGGCCTTGGCCATCAGTTGCTGTGCACAATTTCAAGTGTGGCAGCCTGTAAGGACAGTACAAATAACTGGGCAAGCCGACAGTTGTCCTTCCTTCTTCCCAGTAGCTAGGGAGAGTTGGTCGTCCATGTCCTGGGATGAGGCTAATTAGCCAACATCCCTACAGAGCCACGCATTGCCAGGGTCATTTACCACCATGTGTGCCCACTCAAGCACCTCAAATCCCTGGGCTCGGCAACTATGCAATGGCATAATAGGGTTTCCATTGACACATGGTCTTGTTGGCCAAGTATTTTTTACGTCAGGCCTCCATCCATCTGACAAGGCTGCTCTGTCTTAATTCTGATTGGATGTTAGTGGGATGCTGAATGTCTTGATAGGTTGGCTAGTTTCTGGAATGATTTATCATTGGCTGCTGAGTCAGACCTGTGGTAAGGAGAGACTAGTCGAAGTAAATGGAGCGTAGGAGAGAAGCAGCAAGGCAAGGATTCATCCGAGGGACTGCTCATCTTTATGGTTCGCCGAAGGGCTCAGAACAGCTTTGGTTCTGATCGTTTGATCTCCCCACCATATGTCTTCCGCCTCAGTCATACGGTTCCGCAGCCAGAGAGACAGAGAGCCATAGATGGAAAGGCAGGAAGTGCTAAATCAACTGGTTTATGTTCCAAGAGGCCCTGAATCTGGAGGAGGCTGGAAATCATGTTTTTACTTCTCTCCTGAAGTACTACCGGTACAATAAACCATTTTTAATTAAGGGGATATAAAAAAGGTTATGTGAGAATGTTATAAAAACTGTCCTAATATAAAAAGAGACCTGAATTAAACGGATACGATTGGTTTGACACCTCACCTTGAGTAATTTGACACTAACAGACCAAAGACAGAGTTCAAGGTTCAAAATATCAGCAGAGCGTAGTGTGAATTAAAATGTCCTAGGCACAACTAAGGGTCAAGGTTCAAAGGCTACAGACAAAGAAAGGTCAATGTGAAGAGTATTTGTACATTATAGGTGCTCTGATTCTGCCAAGAATCCAGTCAGAGTTTGATGATGCCAGGATTTTGTTACCATTTCTATTCATGTCCTCCATAGAAGCGACAGCTGGCAGCCACTTCAGCAGTATATTTGCCATTGTTATGAAGTCCTTACAATATTGGGTCCTGGTGGAGAACGTGTTACATTTCTTATAATAGCAGTCGGTAAAATTTGAGCACAGTATTTGGAAGCCAAGGGCCTGCAACACACCTAGCACTAGTGACTCTGCAAAACAGGTGGATGGATTGTTGGATAGATAGATAGATCGATAGAGTGATGGTGGGTGATCAAAGAGGCTTGATGCTGTAGTCTCATACTGAGGAACAGGCTACATTCGAATAAAATGTTACACGGGCAACTTCTACCTTATGCTAAGTCGTTTTGTTTCTCATTTCCTCAGCTATACGAACACAAGTGTCAAATGGAATGCAGGTGACTGCCAAAGCAAGGTTTTTTTTTCCAGTCAATAGCCATGCGATATCCTTGAAATCAAATGGAGTGCTGATGATAATTCCATCGAGTCAGGTACACGTGTGGTGCTAAGAGATTGATTTCTGTCAGACCAGCGGGGAAACCAATTTGATTTCAGTCCAGTAAACCCTTCAACAGAAGAACCTTATCATGACTAATAGCACTTCCCCGTTGAAGTGATACACAACAACAGGGATCTACCAAGTAACTATGGCCCAAGTCATACAAACTCAAGTCCATGTGTTACTTTGGTGATCATTAGTCCTTCCTTTGGTCATATGGTTGTTAACATACTGTTGGTGTTCCACTTTACCTGACCGGGGTTGGCGGTTAGACTATCACTGGCAGGGTTGTAGCACAGGTCACACCACTCCCCCAAGGCCAAACTGCCACTACGGCACCAGCAGCAGACAAAGGAAACTAGGTGATTGGTCATCAACCCGAGCGACACCAAAAACAAGGTAGAGTCAAGGACACAAGGCTAAATTACATTAAATCAGATTTCAACCAATTAAGTCATTGATAAAACGTTTGGACATTACAAGAACAGGAGAATTGTAACTACTTTAGGCAGCCCATACTGAAGTGTTACACTTAGGACAAATCAAAAGGTGCCTTCTACCCACAACAGGGATGACAACCGTAGTGCTGCTTTTCTGGCCACTTCAGTTTCCATAGCAACTACACACCTATCGTGTTCCATATCATCCTCCAAAGGGACGAGTAAAAGCCTTTCAAAGGGTATCCTTTTGTTCTTTGTGAGCAAGAAAGACAAATAACTGTTCAGAACAAAGTCCTTATGCCAAGAACAAAAAGGCAGAAACATTTTTAATGATGTTTACTTGCTTCCTCTTTCTTCCTCTCACAGACGTAGAGGATTGGTGAAGATCATAGGTTCACACCTACGACGCCAGAAAGATATGTCCCCCCCCCCCCCATTATTGACATAGTACATCCCCATTGGCCTTTCGCTGCAATACACATGCAACACAGTCTAAGGACCAGGACGATTCAGCTAAAACGTTTAAAGTTACCCACTATGTAATGTTCTACTACAGTAGCTTAGAGACCTGGTTAATGGTTGTTGGAGTAGGGGAGAAGTGGACCAAAAGAGAGTACACAATGTTCATAGCTATAGGGTGAAATTATGCTCAGTAATGCAGTCACACACACACACACACATTTAGTTATTTAGGGGACGCTGCTGTTTGGTGTTTACCGAAAGCTGAGGAGGGAGACACAGGACAGCTGTATCCAGTCTGTTTACCACAACCAGATTAACCCCAAGGCACTCAAACAAGCAGCTTAGGGAAATGGGGCAAATATGAGTTTGCACAGCAAGGAGAGCCAAAAAGCCCATGTGAGCTTACAGGTTAAAATTTGAACAGAGAAGTTACCACTGTTTGCAAATCTTGAAAATGAGATAGTGCTAGGTTCAGAACAAAATAGAATGTGAATGAAAATCTCCAGGAAGTAGTCCATGTCAGAGATTTATTTTAATATTCTGAGAAATTAGTTTAGCTTCGCAGAAACATTGTCTATTTCCAACCCGTGGCCCCATAACCGGGGCGGGAGGGGAAATGCGACTACTGAAGAAAGAGTGTGATAATATTGCATCGTGAAATAACAGGAAAATATTGCCGAAACAATAGGGCATTTATTAATCCAGCAGCAGTTTGGTAGAAGGCCCTTCAAAAGGGTCTTTAACATCACAGTAGTTTGTCACCGTGTGTCATTTGCTGAGGCACTGCATTTGTCTGGTTTACTGTGTGTGTCACTAGCAGAGTCAAATAGTTCAATGTTTTTATAGATAAAATTGCTTGACAACCTCAAATCTTGACCCTTATACTTTTAAATGAGTGTCATAAGATGTTAGAGGTTATAAAAGGCTTTTAGAAAATATAACAAAAAGGGTCTCTGTATGAAAAGTATTTCTCTCTCATTCACACACTGATGTTGATGATTACACAGATGCAATGTCTGGAACTTGAACATTTTATGGGAACAGGTTTCACTTAGAAGCAAAGTGTGTGCCTATGTGGGCAGTATTATTGACACCTTGAGTACAAGGCAATTCCTCAATATCACTCAAAAATACACTAATAGAGTACAAAAAGTAATGCATGCATTAATACCATACATTTTAACATGCATGCAATGATGCATCACTGCCGGTAAAAGGTAGGCTACAATGGATGCGTTTTGCAGTCAGCCGAATTCTTATCACAGAGCTGATTGGTCAAAAGACCAATTCGTTTAAAAAATATTTGAATTGTCTGCCTGTGTATAAGCAGCAAGTGTGGCACACTTGTGCCAACCTACCTCCATGATTCGGTGCAGGTGCAATCACGATTCCTTTCGCGTCCACTTTCGGTGAATTCTGTCCGTACATGCCATCGTCTTTGGTTAGAATTTGTTTAGGATTGCCTTTTGAGTCAAGTACGGTGGCATTGACCGTAGCACTAACATGGTCTTCCTTGCTGATGGTTTTGTCGGCACGGATCGACAGTATACATCTGGGCAGAACGAGCACCAACAAGACGACCGGGAGATAGCTGCATGGCGTTGCTGTGGTCCACCTCTTGGGCATCTTCGGAATGTCTTACTGTAATGTCCCCTTTACATCCAAGCTGTTATTCAGGGAATCGAACCACTCCAACGATTCCCCCCACACAAAAAAATAAAACAAGACAGAGGCTCGGCGTCTTCCGTGTGGCGTCCCGTCATAAAAACATGCTGTGCTCTTCACACAGTTGTCTTATTCCAATACATGTGTCGCCTACACTTCATTTGGAACAAAGCAATACATAATAATAAAAGCGCACATTACATCTGTAGGGAGACGAGCTGAAATAATGACATTAAATGACTTTGGGCAGATGACAATATCCTTATGTTATAATTTTCTTATTTGCTGTCAATTGCTTAATATTACAAGACAATCCATTTAACCTTTAATCGCATGAAAACCTAAGGAGAGCCCTTTATTTGAATATCATAGGCTCTATATTAATGTCAACTATAATGCGCATGTATATCGTTCGAGTACTTAGCAGGCTATCCCGATAACAAATACATAACCTTCTAATTGTAATGCATAGGCTATGAAAACCCTATAGACCGTATCCAGATTTTTAATAGCCGGCACGCTGTCTGAGTGGCAATGTCTTTCTAAAATATGCTAACGTTACAGCTGTCTATTATTGCCACAAGTGAACAGCTGTCATTACTGATTTGTGTTCACAATAGCGTGCCAATGATTGCCAGCTACCTTTGCTCGTAGCCACTAATGTCAAAAATGTTTCGCATTGATTCACAGCTTCGAAAGCCATGACGCGGTACATACCTTCTCCATTTCCTCGAACCAAAACGATATTGATACAAAACCTCTTCACTTGCTTTATTATTATGAACGTTCAGTGGCCCTTGCCATCAAAACAACGATAATGCGATTCACTCTCTGGTCTTTTCCTTCTGGATCCACACAGCGCAAGCGCAGCGCGACTTAGACGAGGACGACAGCTGCGCTTGTAGGCCTACCATCACGCCAACGTTCTCAATATCTGAAAAGACCGCCACCTGTAGATAGCCTTACAATCACCTCACCTGTCAACATTAATGGTACCGTTATTCAATAAATTATAGCCTACTGATAAAGCGTGGTTTGGTCACAGTGTCCCTCATATCCAATTGTAGGCAGTCAATTAGGTTAAACGTTTTCAAGACATGTTCTAAACTGGTAGGCTATAGTCTTATTGATTAGAGGAACCAATATGTCACTATCCTGCAGTGACAGGTTTATGCTATCAAAACCAAACTAAGCTATAAAGATCTCTTTATGTAGCCTAATCTTGTGAATTTTGAGATTGTATGACTGTTTTCACCAAGTCCAATTTCGGGGGAAAGGGAACAAAAGACATGACAATCATCCAGACAAGGAGCACCTGCTCAAAGATTATGGATCCCCTTCACACACAGTGTGTGTGTGTGCTACACTGTTCCAATCTGAACACAAAATGGCTTCCCTTGGTGTTCCACTACTTAGTCCATTTGCCACTATACCCTCTGGTCCCGCTCTATCCATTGTTGACAGGCTCTTGTATTTTCCCACCTGTGCTGTGCTCTGCACAAAAGCCAGTCGATTTAAAACTAACAGCCAACAGTAGACTCAGGATGAAGCGGGGGAGTTTGAGATGAGTCTCTCCAGTCCATGGCCAGTGTACAGACTTTCAGCCATTATTAAAATCATGACTAGGAGGAAGGACGTGGGAGGATGAGGGAGAGAGGGATTCTGGCAGAGGAGGATAGGAGAGGGGGACTGATGGGGAGGAGAGGGAGAGTGTGGCGGAGGAGGACAGGAGAGAGGGAGAGTGTGGTGGGGGACGAGAGGGGGAGTCTGGCAACAGGAGAGGAGTGAGTAAATTGTCTCCCCTTAGACCAGGCAGGTGGCTACATTGAGGGATCGCCTTACCTTTGGCAAGAAGAGAGCCCGCGGCCACCCGGGGCTCAGTGACAAGCTAATTGATACATGTCGCTCGGGCTTGCTCCTGTCACTAAATCCGTTCGGCGCTGGAGAGACCTGCTTAGGTGGAAAATGACTGAATGATATAAGATCTAATTTTCAATGGAGTCGTGCAGTAAAGATCATAGAGGTACAGTAGAGAGATGTCTGGGTTGTTGTTACAGTACATGAAACCTGGATACTGTTATGTATGGCTGGATGGCTGTGAACTAAATCACCGAAGCTTTGGTGGGCGTTTGAAGTTACAGTAAATTAGGAACGATGGGCTGTTTAACTACAGCATCTTCGAGATGTCACTCCTGATATGACAGAAAAACTAAGGGGGCGACATGCTGTCTACTTAAATTGAAGTAAATAAAGGTGTCAGAGCTGTCTCTGATATAAAATATCTGTTTTTGCCTAAGAAACATTGATTGTGCCTGTCATTTGTTTTTATGTAGGTATTCTTTCGCTTCCTCTGCCCTCTTATCAGTAGTGGAATTAGGTTTGAGATGTCCTATATTAATACATAAAACTGTTGCTGTCTTGCTGACGTTATGTTGAATCAGAGACTGCGTGCAGGGCCTACAGGCAACAGAGTATTTTCCAAATTCCACCCACATATTTTCTCAGCTCAAGAAAACAGTTGCGCTTTTTACTTTTGTTTGTCAAGACTGACCTCTGGTGGTTGAAGTAGGTAACAGTGAACAGTCTGGAAAATGCCAAACAGAACTCTACAACATTTTGTGTCTTGTAATTTCCTGTTTATTTGAATTAAATACGGACCAACAATACTCTATTAGGCAAAAGTGACTTCTAAGAAATGAATACTTTTGTTAATTCTGTAAAAAAAAAAATCAAATCTACATCCATTCTCGTCTGTAGACTATTAAAACAATGAATTAGGTAAAATGAAAATGACAATGTAGTTCTGTGCAGTTTGCATGTGGGCATTTCTATGTAAAAAGCCCCATTAACATTAACGTGAAGTTCATAGAAGCACAACACATTTGTGTCAAATGAAAGATAAGGGTTTATATTTGGTGAGAAAATAAGAGATATACACTGGGGTCCAAAATGATTGACACCCTTGTTAAATATGACCACTAAAGTCTGTATAAAGTAAATTCGTCAAATAGTGAGTTATATTGTATGCTAAAAACAGAGGAAATTATATTAGGTTATACTAATACAGACCAACATGAAATATATTTTGTTTAACAAGTACACATTTGTTTTTCAAAAGGTAGGGGTCAAACTTACTGACACCACTACAGATTCTTATAAATAAAGTAAGTTTAGTATTTGGTCCCATATTCCTAGTCTGCAGTGACTAAATCAAGCTTGTGACTCTACAAACGTGTTGGATGCATTTGCAGTTCATTTTGGTTGTGTTTCAGATTATTTTGTGCCCAATGTAAATACATGGTAAATAATGTATTGTGTCATTTTGGTGTGACTTTTATTGTAAATAAGAATAGAATATGTTTCGAAACACTTCTACATTATGCTACCATTATTGCTGATAACCATGAATTAATCACGAATAATGATGAGTGAGAACGCTGCAGAGAGTCAAATATCATAACCCCAAGACATGCTAACATTCCCTGTCATTGTAATGGTGAGGTAAGCATGTCTTGGGGGTATGATATTTGTGCCTTTGTAACGTTGTATTGGTCAATCAGTAGTTTTTGTTTGGTACTTTTAAAGTGTCTCAGCGTCATTCTGTTACCATGGAATTGACCGTGTGTCAGCTATGATCAAAGTCCAACCACACAACTGTCGTATGGTTAGGTATGGTATGGTTTGTTATGGTTTGCTATGGTATGGTTTGGAATGGTTCGGTATGTGTGCAGATTAAGGACTAACTGCACAAATATGTTTAGTTGGTGCCACAATCCTAAAGAGGAGCAATAAACTAAGCTATGTAAACAATAATCCAGGTCTCACATAAAAGCGATAGTTGGATATTTCTCCATTCTGTCTTGGGGTGGAAAGCACATCCTCTATGCCCAGTGCATGATTATTGACATACTGTAAGCTTATTCCAAAGAACGACAGGAATGTCTTTCTTCTGGCATCAACACCTGAGGGGCTTTTTGTGGGTTGTGTTTTAAATGGTGTCTGAAGATGCACTATTGAGTCCAGTATGGATGACAAAAAGATTGCTAAAAGGGAGAGGATGGGGAGTGTGTCGGCGTTGCTTAGGACAGGATATTTCAATGAACGTCAGAGCATGGTACTCTTGAACACAATGACACTTACCTATGAAGTATGTGTTTGTGTGTTTTTTAATGTGTTTGTGTGTGACTGCCACTGTAGAGACAGTCACTGCAATACAAGTGGACTTGGTAAGAAAAGAACCAGCTCTACACCGCCACTTCAGATTCAAATTCCAGACTGCATCTCCTTTCATCAAGTGGATTTGGTACTCGCACAACTCCAGTCAGAGGCTAAAATATATTACTGAACAGGTGGTAATGGGAGGAGAGGCTGTGTAACACAGAGAAGAGGAAGGAAGGGAGAGGAGTGTGTGAGGCAGCTCTCTGCTTGCAGAAGTACCTCCTAGCCACAACTTACAGATCCTCTACTGAACCATGGCTCTCTCTGCCCCAGCTGGGACTCTTCTTTTGCTGTTCTTTCTCTCCTCTCTTCTACATGGCTGTTCCCCCTCTTCCACCACGGAGGAATGCACTGGCGTCCGTAAGTTGATGCATCTCTTCTTCATTCGAAACTCCTTTCGTCTTTTTTCCATCAGGCAAACCATTAACCGAGGCTTTATCATAAAACATTCAAAAATGTGTGTGAATTTTTTGTGGGTAGGTGTTCATGTTCAATCTTACTCATCTTGTTTTTTTTGTTATGTTGAAGAAACCAGCATGCAAGCTGAAAATACCTCTTATCTACAGAGTAGTAATGCGTTCGCTGAAATGGGCCTGAGCTCTCTGGGAACTTTCACTATAGCCTGCCACCTAGCTGTTATGGCTTAACAGCAGCAAGCATGAATTCCATGGCTGATTTGAAAAAATGTGTCCACAACACTGAGCCACTACCAGGGTTGGGTAGGTTACATTTTGAAATGTATTCCGTTACAGTTGGAACTTGGTAAAAAAAAACAACAACACACAATTGATTTGACCTAATATTACATTTGGTCATGAAGAGCACATGTTCAACTTGATACAAAAAAAACATGTTTTCCCATCTCAAAAGGTGAAATAAAACAAATTTTATAGTAAGTGCCTATTAAGTGCCAAAAAAAGTAACAGGGTTGACCGTAACAGGGTTGACTATTTCATCTTAAATCAGCCATAAATACCCTTGTGACAGGGGGAATGTAAGCTTGTTGTGTGCAACAGAGTGGCAATTGAATCCAAGCTTCACAATTTTTTCGAATAAATGTTCAAACAAGTCTAGCATGACTATCTAGTGGGTAACACAGTTGACGTGCTATGCTCGACCCACACAGTTTTCCACCACTAAACACCAGAAAATGTCCAAAAAGAGTAGAACCAACTCACCTGCTTTTACACTATGATTTGACTTTTAGATGTAACATTTTTCTTTTGAAAGAAATATTTAAAAAGGAATAGATCCACCATATTAAAACAACAGTCTAGTTCACGAGAAAGTGTTGACCTTAAAATGAGGGACAGATGTAAATGAATCACTAATCACATGACATAAATAATCATCTTCAGAAATGACTGTCAAAGCAACAAAAATAACTAGGGCTTTATAATGATGGTGAAACTTGGAGACATTTTGGGGTTAAGTGGGTTAAAATCTTTCTAGAAGTCACAAAGGGTGCATGGAGGGGCATGACAAAATGATGAATTTTCTCACATTAGTAAGTCTTTATTAATACAAAAATTCTCTGTGTTAAAATCCAATCTTGTTGGACAATTTCTACTTAAAATATCAAAAGGGATGCAAAAGGCACTCATTTCGTGGATTGACACAGTTACTAGTTACCTGTCCAAAATGTTTATCAGTAACGGAACTTTGAAATGACGCAAACTCCGTAACGTAATCTGATAACTTTCAGTTACTTTTGGATTACTTTTCCCTTTAGAGGCATTAAGAAGAAGAAGACAAGAAAGATCCATCAAACGCATATGGTGTGTCATCATAGTGGTCTGTGACTCGCTCAGGTGGAACAAACTTAAACTTTGAGAAAACGGCAAGGTGTCATAATGTATTTTTTTTTCTCTCGTAAACATAATTTCTGAATTTAAAAGTAATCCAAGAAGTTAAGTTTTTCTAAAGTATCTGTAATCTGATTATAATATTTTATCTGGTAATGTAACTGTCACGCCCTGACCTTAGAGATCCTTTTATTTCTCTATTTGGTTAGGTCAGAGTGTGACTAGGGTGGGTGGGCATTCTAGTTTTTCGTTTCTAGTTTGGCCTAGTATGGTTCCCAATCAGAGGCAGCTGTCTATCGTTGTCTCTGATTGGGGATCATATTTAGGTAGCCTTTTTCCACCTGTTGTGTGTGTGGGATCTTGTTTTTGTATTGTAGACTTTTTGCATTTCAAAGCGGCACATTAGTTTAGTTAGTCTTTACTGTTTCGTTGCTGGTTCACATTAATAAACATGATGGGGGCCTCCCGGGTGGCGCAGTGGTTAAGGGCGCTGTACTGCAGCGCCAGCTGTGCCACCAGAGACTCTGGGTTCGCACCCAGGCTCTGTCGTAATCGGCCGCGACCGGGAGGTCCGTGGGGCGACGCACAATTGGCCTAGAGTCGTCCGGGTTAGTGAGGGTTTGGCCGGTAGGGAAATCCTTGTCTCATCGCGCACCAGCGACTCTTGTGGCGGGCCGCGCGCAGTGCACGCTAACCAAGGCTGCCAGGTGCACGGTGTTTCCTCCGACACATTGGTGCGGCTGGCTTCCGGGTTGGATGTGTGCTGTGTTAAGAAGCAGTGCTTCTTGTGTATCGGAGGACGCATGACTTTCAACCTTCGTCTCTCCCGAGCCCGTACGGGAGTTGTAGCGATGAGACAAGATAGTAGCTACTAAACAATTGGATACCATGAAAATTGGGGAGAAAAATGGGGGAAAAAATAAACATGTTGAACGCCTTCCACGCTGCACCTTGGTCCAATCCTTCCAACAACGATTGTTACAGTAACTGATTCCAGTTAAGTATTTTGGGGGTAATCAGATGACATGTAACTCCTCAACCCTGGCCACTACATGCTCAACTGTAGACCTATAACCGTGCTAAATCTGGATACCAAAATATACATTTGCATTTTACTACACTTAGTGCTGTTATTAGGTTAATGCACATTAACTCTCAACTTTCCAGCTCACATAGATGAATATTTATTAAGCAACCAGGTCTCAAAGGGGACATGTGGTCATTATGAGCTTTCAGCTGCAGAGTAAATGTCAATTACACAGTTAAGGGGTTATTTGTTCAGCATCTACAGGATCTGCTTGAGGATGTGATGAGTCAAGCTGACCTTTGGACACACCACAGACCACATTAATGTTCTTGCTAGATCCCTCCCATGACCCTAGCATCTTTTGAAGCTGATGAGACACATTTTTTCTTAATAGCTAGGTTTCCATTGAAATTGGCCACAGATTTCATGTGAATATAAAGAAAATATGTGCATTTTCCCACCAGTGGTGTGTTTCCGCCAAACTAGTGTTGAGCAATTAGTGCTTTTTGAGGTTGTTTTGGTTAGATTATAAAAAAATGATCAAGGTTTTTGATTTCGGTTTTGATTATTTGAGTTGAATGCTGTAACAGAATAAAACAATAAATAAAAGTCCCATGATGGTAGTGATTGACATGAATGCTTTTCACTTATTAAGCATAATTTATTCACATTGCTTTAACACATGTTAAATTTGCTGAAAATTAACACAGTTGACAGTGAGAGGACATTCCTTTTTTTGCTGAGTTTACAAACTGATATTTTGGCATACTGTTTTATTTCGTACTGTTCTTGATAGCTTTTTCATGTTCTCCATATTGTGGTTTGATATTTCAATGGAGTTTCAGAGTACTAGAGAAACTGCAATGTGCGCCTTGAGCTCACAGAAAAAAACTGAACCAGATGGAATTCAAATACTGAACTTACATTGGTCAATTAGTATTTAAAAAAACAAAATAACCTCGTTTTGGTTAATCGCTCAGCACTACACCAAATGGACTTGTTGCAGATCAACATCACTGTGTGAAAACATACTGCACACAAATGTAAAAAGATTTTGCTTAAGTTTTCATGTACAGAATAAAAATCTGAAGTTCAATGTGTTTCCATCACATTTTCAACTCACATTTCAACAAAAACTTAAATAGTAAATGTACCTACTCTAGTCTTTGCATGTGTGCTCTAGCCAACAGCTTGCAGATACAGTGCAGGTAGTCTAGCATACATTATG
Source organism: Oncorhynchus kisutch (assembly GCF_002021735.2). Lineage (NCBI taxonomy): Eukaryota > Metazoa > Chordata > Actinopteri > Salmoniformes > Salmonidae > Oncorhynchus > Oncorhynchus kisutch. The sequence continues at coordinate 40,666,258 of NC_034192.2, forward strand.
CGCGAGAATATTTTTATGGCAGTCAAGCACTGATCATCATGTCACCAGACGGTATTTTGTGACACATTTTTAAAACCTTTTTTAGGTAAACTACTTCCATATATACTTTGATTCATTTTTTAAACTGGTACTGGGCTACCTTCAGACAAGTCGTGTTCCTGAGAGTCATCTTACCGTAGAGGGGTCTGTAGTTTGTAGGCTAAACCTTTAGGATGCTACAGATGTCTTCCTGAGAAGACCGTTTCCATCACAGCTGTCATGAATTGTTTTAATATGATATGACTTTACTTGCATAAAAACTATGGATGGAAACCTGGTTAATGTGTTGAATCCTAGCTTGAGATCCTCTTGAGTAACTCAAATTTTCACCCAAATCTCCTTTTGACATCACGACATGATTTAAATACGTGAAAGTCTTGCAAGCTTAACAAAGTGGGCTGAATCCTAATTTGAGATATGCCCAGCTCAGTCTTTTGTGTAAATCACATATTCATGTCGATAGGAAATTCGAGTCTGAATGCTTGGGTGCAAAGTTTCTCCTGGATAAAACATCAGTACAGTATGTGTACGAACTCTTTATATCAAATGAAATATATTGTCAAACTTGTAATGTAAGCCCACACTAAATCCTTGAATCAACATGCAGTACATGAAATACAGTATACTGAGAATCCTTGTATAATGTTTGTAGCATGTATAATGTCTAATGAATCCTCAAATCTTCTGTGCCTTCTTGGACAGGGCTGCGCTCCTTTACACTGATGTCCAAGTGTAATTTCACCACCCTGAACGACAAGCAGATCAAGGAGGTGCAGGCTTCCACCACTGTGCTCTACATACCCATCCTCTACATAATTGCCTTCACTCTGGGCCTCCCGGCTAACCTCCTGGCACTGTGGGTCCTTCTGTTCCGTACCAAGAAGCTGCCCTCCACCATCCTCCTCATCAACCTCACCGCCACCGACCTCATGATACTGATGGTGCTCCCTTTCCGCATCGTCTACCACTTACAGGGCAATGACTGGGCCTTCGGTGAGCCATTCTGCCGCGTGGTCACGGCGCTCTTCTACGGCAACATGTACGGCTCGGTGCTGTGTCTGGCATTCATCGCTGTGGACCGGTACGTGGCTTTGGTGCACCCTTTCGGTGCCAAGACCCTCCGCAGCCGCCGCACCTCTTTCTACATGAGCCTATGTGTGTGGGTGGTGGTGTTGGCTGCCATGCTGCCTCTCCTCATCTCGCGCCAGTCCTACACACTGGATAAGCCGCGCATCACAACCTGCCATGACGCGCTGCCTGAGGAGGTGCATGAGAACTACTTCCTGCCCTACTTCCTCACACTCTTTTTTCTCAGCTTCCTGCTCCCCCTTCTGGTCGTCCTCTACTGCTACGTCTCTGTGATACGCACCCTGGTGGCAGGAGGCCAGCGCTACGCCCACGCCATGCGCGTCACCATGTTGGTCCTGGTGGTGTTTGTGGGCTGCCTGCTGCCCAGCAACGTCCTCCTTCTCCTGCACTACTCAGACTCCTATCTGGTGGACAATGGAGAGGATCTGTATGTGCCCTACATGGTTAGCCTAGCCGTTAGCACGTTGAATAGCTGCATCGACCCCTTCATCTTCTACTACATCTCCGACGACTTCAGGGACAAGGTCATGATGGTGCTGTGTTGCCGCGGCAACAACGGGAGAGACTCATCCACGGGGAATCAGGTGGCCTATTCGTCCTCCTTAAAGGGGACACAAAGGTCAAAGGGTATACTGCTGTCCATGTCTAGTCAGAGGCCGGGGACATCAGAGGGGGAGGCAGCATGAGGCCAATAGGCAATAGAGGCCTAGACGTATAGACACCTAGATCAGACTCAGGTTCACTCCATTGTTGTGGCACGCAATGTTTTCCTATGGTATATGTGAGACATCTCATGTATACATTCAGTGACTCGGTACACACAGCTATACCAGATGTGAGGACTTGTCATAGACAACTCCAAATGGATGGTCTTCCTTTGCCATTTCCGTGCCATTCCCATAAACAAGCAGTCAATGGAGGGAGGTGGAGGATTAAGTCTTTAGGAATCATCATCACGTAGGGATACAGTTTTTGTCATGACAGAAGTAAAGGGCACTGGAGATAGGGGTGAGGGCTAGTGGGTCTGGACAGGTGTGATATAGTTATGTTTGTATTTGTATGTTTTGTATTGTTTAGGCGAATATCCTACTATAGATTCTTTACTGACAAGAATATCTAAGAGTACAGAATCAGCAGTACAGTATTACAGCTATGTGGTAATTGTCTGCGGAATATAGACTGCATAGCTTGTAGCTGTGAGGTCACCAACAGCATATCACGTAAGTGATGCCACCATTTGTTTCTATTTAGACTTTTTGGCCAAATTCAGGCTTGTCCATGTAAAAATGGGCAGGTATCTGGAATGTATTCTGTTTATACCAGGTGTGACTGACTGCTTATGTCTGGAACCAATTAAAGTTTTGGACATTTCCTTCATGAATTATAGATCCTAGAGTATGTTTTCAAGGTAAAGTATTTAGTTACTAAAACATCATGTGGGTTTGTCAGAATGTGTACCGTTAATTTAGTAATTACAAATGTACAACACCCAGTAAATGTTTCTGATTGAATATTTTAACTTGTATTGTTTCCACTGGTATTTGTACTGGTATCCATTTGCAATGGAAGTATGGGGTATTATGCTTAGATATCCACAGGTTCATTTCCTTTCCGTAAGGTTATATATATATATATTCTTTAAGTGATGGGACTTTCATTCGTGCTTGAGATTTGTATAGGATGTATCACCCCAAACATATTTTCACACTCAAACTCTCTGTCATCACTTGAGTGGAAACCAAATGTGTCCTTTGTTAATCTGGTGACAATGCTTTTGTTGAAAATCAATCACAGAGGGATGCTTCCTTGTCGACTCTGGAGCCAAGGCATACACAGTTCACAGGAAAACAGAGGGCAGAGAACAACAAGGCCAAGCGTTCACTGTGGAACATTCAAACAGCAGCCATACATCAAAACCAGCTCACACCATCAGCATGTTAATAGTTCTGTTCATCGGTACTCTGAAAAGCTATGTAAAGCTATCAAGAACAGTACGAAATACAACAGTATGCCAAAATATCAGTTTTGTAAACTCAGCAAAAAAAGGTTAATTTTCAGCAAACTTAACATGTGTAAATATTTGTATGAACATAACAAGATTCAACAACTGAGACATAAACTGAACGAGTTCCACAGACATGTGACTAACGGAAATGGAATAATGTGTCCCTGAACAAATGGGGGGTCAAAATGAAAAGTAACAGTCAGTATCTGATTTGGCCACCAGCTGCATTAAGTACTGTAGTGCATCTCCTCCTCATGGACTGCACCAGATTTGCCAGTTCTTTCTGTGAGATGTTACCCCACTCTTCCACCAAGGCACCTACAAGTTCCCTGACATTTCTTGGGGGAATGGCCCTAGCCCTCATCCTCCAATCCAACAGGATCCAGACGTGCTCAATGGGATTGAGATCCGGGCCCTTCGCTGGCCATGGCAGAACACTGACATTCCTGTCTTGCAGGAAATCACGCACAGAACAAGCAGTATGGCTGGTGGCATTGTCATGCTGGAGGGTCATGTCAGGATGAGTCTGCAGGAAAGGTACCACATGAGGGAGGAGGACGTCTTCCCTGTAACGCACAGCGTTGAGATTGCCTGCAATGACAACAAGCTCAGTCCGATGATGCTGTGACACACCGCTCCAGACCATGACGTACCCCCCATCTCCAAATCGATCCCGCTACAGAGTACAGGCCTCAGTGTAATGTTAATTCCTTCGACAATAAACGCGAATCCGACCATCACCCCTGGTGAGACAAAACTGCGACTCGTCAGTGAAGAGCACTTTTTGCCAGTCCTCTCTGGTCCAGCGATGGTGGGTTTGTGCCCATAGGCGACATTGTTGCCGGTGATGTCTGGTGAGGACCTGCCTTACAACAGGCCTACAAGACCTCAGTCCAGCCTCTCTCAGCCTATTGCAACTTGCCTACCTGGTTAAATAAAGGTAAAAAAATATATTAAAAAATGTTTGTACAGATGAAGGTGGTACCTTCAGGCATTTGGAAATTGCTACCAAGGATAAATCAGACTTGTGGAGGTCTACAATGCTTTCCTGGCCTGAGGTCTTGGCTGATTTCTTTTGATTTTCCCATGATGTCAAGCAAAGAGGCACTGAGTTTGATGGCAGGCCTTAAAATACATCCACAGGTACACCTCCAAATTATGTCAATTAGCTTATCAGAAGCTTCTAAAGCCATGACATCATTTTCTGGAATTTTAGTGTATGTAAACTTCTTACCCACTGGAATTGTGATACAGTGAATTATAAGTGAAATAATCTGTCTGTAAACAATTGTTGGAAGAATTACTTGTGTCATGTACAAAACTATAGTTTGATAACAAGAAATTTGTGGAGTGGTTGAAAAACAAGTTTTAATGAGTCCAACCTAATTGTATGTAAACTTCCGACTTCAACTGTAGATAATAGAACAAAAATGACATTTTAAGAGATTGACTTTTAGTTTATAAATACTTTGGTACAATGACACACTTAGCTAGCTGCCCACCTCGTTCCTTTCTGTTAGCATGTGCACGTAATAAGTACGCTTTCATACTTTCGTTATACCGGTCTTTTCAGATTCCACAATGATTCTTTAATTGTGGACACTACATCACCACACTCATGCTCTTGCTCTGGGTCCTCATCTTTAACTTGCCATACCTGCTTGCTCCATACTGTCCTTGTCCCCAGTTGTCCCCTGTCCTCCTCCTGTTACTAGAATTTCCACTACACAGTTGACCAAACTTGGCTATCTCACACTTTGGCAACACAGCTAGAGATTAGATGGACAACAGATAAGTTGACTGAGGAGGAAACCCTTTTATGCTGATATTATTTTCCACTAAACTAACTAAAAGGCATTCATATTAAAGGGGCAGTGCTGTCAAAAAGGTGATTTCCTGTGTTTTATATACACTACCGTTCAAAAGTTTGGGGTCACTTAGAAAACATTTTTTTTGGTAGCTGGAAACGGTTCCAATGGCACGTTGTGTTAGCTCATCCAAGTTTATCATTTTCAAAGGATAATTGATCAGTAGAAAACCATTTTGCAATTATGTTAGCACAGCTGAAACTGTTGTTCTGATTAAAATAAGCAATAAAACTGGCCTTCTTTAGACTAGTTGAGTATCTGGAGAATCAGCATTTGTGGGTTCGATTATAGGTTCAAAATTGCCACAAATAAAGACCTTTCTTCTTGATCTCGTTACTCTATTCCTGTTCTGAGAAATGAAGGCTATTCCATGCGAGAAATTGTCAAGAAACGGAAGATCTCGTATGACGCTGTGTACTACTCCCTTCACAGAACAGGGCAAACTGTCTCTAACCAGAATAGAAAGAGGAGAAAGTTTGAGAAACAGACGCCTCACAAGTCCTCAACTGGCAGCTTCATTAAATAGTACCCGCAAAACACCCGTCTCAACGTCAACAGTGAAAAGGCGACTCCAGGATGCTGGCCTTCTAGGCAGAGCACTGACGGGAATAGAAAGAGGAGTGGGAGTCAGTAGTGTATATTATATTTGAATGGTAGTGTATATATCTTTTAATGTATACGCCGGGAGTCAGAAAGCAGGTGCAGAAGGTGAGTTTTAATAAGGAACAGATACAAAATAACAAACGTGGGACGCATACTGAACGTGAGAGAAAAAAACACCTAAAGACTGATGACAAGAGAGGGCTAAATAAAGGACATTTTTAAATACATTTTTTGATAAGTTAATAGACCAATAATAAAGAGTTTTCCCCCTCGGCCATTAACAGCTTGTTTTCAGGCTACACATTCCGCCCATCAAGCTCCTCCAAATAAGCCCCTCTCTCAAATTACTCCCAGACAGTACTAGCAAAATGTTTGCCTGGGAAATTGCATTTATTTATTTATTATTATTTTTTATTTTTTTACCATTTTAACTGAAAACAATCACAGTAAAGTACTTAATTATTACCTAGGAATTATTTGATATTGAGATTTTAAAAAATGCCCAAATAATATTGAACACCAACAGCAGAGCTGACCAGCTACTTGATTTGATATATTTAACCTATAGGACAACGTGATAGCTATCGCAATGGATTGATCAAATAGCTGTCTTCGCGTTGAAGCCTGAGGGGATGCTTCACTCAAGGAGAAACTCTACAAGAAGGTCTTGCTCAGCTTCAGTCTATTTTTCTGACTGCACAAGGTCTGTGCTTTAAGTACCTCATAGTGAGAACTTTCCCACATTACACACCCTTGTTTCAAATAATTGCCACAGAATGGAAAACCCAGGATTTGGAAATTCTTTGTAAAATTTGTGAAATCCAGAAAAAAATATTTGGTGTTCTCAATTGGTAGAAAAAAATGGTAGACAGCAGGGTAAACAAATTGTGACATTAACCTAAACTCTGACCTTACCTGTTTGATGCTAACAGGGTTAGTTCGGAACAGAGCACTCGCTCCAATTTCCATCTGGTGGCCAAAATCGAAATTACACCTACACTCCTATCTGAATGTATGACCTTTCTCTTACATTTCATAGATGATGGGGGGAAAATGTGGAAACGCATGTTTTGTTTGTATTACCTTTTACCAGATCTAATGTGTTATTCGCCTACATTAATTTCATATTTCCACAAACTTCAAAGTGTTTTCTTTCAAATAGCTTGCTTCAGGTCCTGAGTTACAGGCAGTTAGATTTGGGTATGTCATTTTAGGCGGAAATTGAAAAAAGTGTGCAATCCTTATTAAGTAATGCTCACTTCAGGAGCTCAGGGCATGCCTGGCCCAGCATGCATTTGTAGTCTACCTGTGTTCTGCTATAGCCCCTTGCTGTAGTCTACTTGTGTGCTGCTATAGCCTCTTGCTGTAGCTACTGTCATGGATTTCGCCAAATATTTTCATAAAGAAACTGATTAAAACACACAGGTGAAAAATCAAGGTGACTTAATGTATCAGTTTTTTACCTTTATTTAACTAGGCAAGTCAGTTAAGAACAAATTCTTATTTTCAATGACAGCCTAGGAACGGTGGGTTAACTGCATGTTCAGGGGCAGAACAACAGCTCAGGGATTTGAACTTGCACTCTAACCACTAGGCTACCCTGCCACCCCTGGTTTAGCTTTATTTGACTGTCTGCAATTTACGTCATAATTTAGTTGGTAAGATGGTAACCACATAATAATTATTTATAAGAACCAATTAGTACAATATTAATAATATCAATTTGATCTGAGATCCCTACTCTGACTGTACACATTACAATACTCACAAAACAACAAGTGAAAACATACCATAGTGGTCTGATTGAGAGACTGTGAATGCTTTGTGAATCCTTCTGCATTAACTCCTTCCAATCTCTATGTCCAGAACAGACCATGTGCATGAGGGCATTGTGTGTAACGACGGGGCCACAGTGTACGCTACATTTGACGTGAAACTCAGCGGCAAAGTGACAGTGTACACAAACCCGAAGAAGGCAGCCATCAACGATGGGATCAACCTCAGTGGGGAGGGTCAGTGTCTACCCTGAATAATTTATTTTAATAGCCTGGAAGGAGATCAATAGTCTATCCTGAATTATTTGTTTTAATACCCTGGAAGGAGATCAATAATACTGTAAATGCTATGCCTATTTTAATAATGCATCCCAATGTAATGACTACTGTTTCACTGAGGTAGAGTACACACTGGCAACTAACGTGTCATGGCAGAATGAAATGGAAGAATATATGGCAAATTCATTGATTGACAGGTTGAATGATTGATTGATTGACTCACACTGTGATTTTCTGTCTTGCAGGTCTGTGCTTTAAGCTGTTCTACGTGAAGCCTGACAGTTACTCTGGGGTGGTGAAGAAGGGCCAGGGGATTGGGACCCTGCTCCCCATGCAGAGTGTCTACCCAGGGATCACTTCTCACGTCCTCGTCCAGATGTGTGACAAGTCCGACCCCACCAAGTACTTCTGATTGATTGGTTAAATAAATCATCTAAATGATCACAATGATAGGCCTTACTGTGTGAAAACAATTATTCATCCTTTTTTATTATTGTATGAAATACATAAATGTTGTAAACTTCTGAAATTAAATTTTACATTCATTCTGTATTGGAGTATAAACATAGCTTACAGGGAAAGTCCACCCGTCATGAATTGATCATATTCTGACCTCTTACCTTTATGATACTCCCACAACAAACAACGTGTTGAAGTTTCAAAGAGCTCAACATGACATTTATCATTGATATGGGTTACTGGTTATACACTCCTATTCACTTCCTTGTTTATCTACATTAAACACATATCAGATGTCTTATGATTGATACAAGGATATCAAGAAGCAAACCCATTATGCTGCTGTTATTGTTTTATGGGAAGTACTGGAGGCACGTGAGAGATTATAAAGCTGTCTACAAGACAACGGTCTCTGGCAATAATTATGTTTACATTATATTCATAGATTAATTGTTACAAGAAGGTGCCAAGTAGTGTGTGTGTGACCTTTGGCAATGTTTACACAGTCATCCTATGAACCCAATTCTATATTTTTTTTATATACAATATTTTTTTCTGACTGTCCACACTTAGTTTTATGTGACCCATATCAGATTTGCACATTCACGCTGATGTAGCCTTTGAAGTAGAATGCAGATTTAGCATGCACCTTTTGGTGGTTGTCATGGTAATGGAAGATCAACAGGCAGTTCAGTTATGATATTTTGCCCAATTATTGTCAAAAGAGCTGATCTGATAGGTTAAAATAGAAATTTGTTGGAAAAGATCGGGCTGACTGTGTAAACACAGCCAATATTCTATCAAGATTGAGAACCACATACGAATGTAATATAAATCGGAACTCAAAAGATCAGATTCCATCTGTTTTTTGGTGTTTAGACATTAGGTGTGTTTGCACAGATCTTTTGACCAATCAAATCATATCTTTGCCAATAATTTGGTCTCCTGTGTAAACGCAACTATAGTTTCCCACAATTTTTTTAATGTATTTTTATTTCACCTTTATAACCTCTTAAGGTATAGGGGGCAGCATTTCACTTTTGGATAAATAGCATGCCCAATTTCAACTTCCTGCTACTCATGGAATATAAGATATGCATATTATTAGTAGATGTGGATAGAAAACACTCTGAAGTTTCTAAAACTGTTTGAATCATGTCTGTGAGTATAACATAACTTATGTAGCAGGCAAAACCCCAAGGACTAACTGTTAAGAATTATTTAATTTTTTTTGCCTCTGACTGTACCTTCAGTTGTCTTTGCCAAGGGATATTGATAGGAACCATTTTTCAGTTCCTACCACTTCCATTGGATGTCACCAGTCTTTGGAATTTGGTTGAGGTTATTCATTTGTGCAACGAAGAAGAAGCACATCCTGGAACAGCGTTACACTATTGAGAGTTGCGCAAGACGTAAAAAGCAGCATGGTTTGTTTACTTGCTGTATTGAATGCAGATTGCCCCGTCTACAATTTGATCGATTATTAACGTTTAAAAATACCTAAAGTTGTATTACAAACGTAGTTTGAAATATTTTAGCAAAGTTTAGGCAACTTTTGAAATGTTTTGTAGTGACGTTGCGTTTTTGTAAGCTGTTTTTTTTCTGGATCAAACACGCTTTATAAATGGATATTTTGGGTATATATGGACGGAAGTAATCAAACAAAAGGACCAATTGTGATGATTATGGGACATATTGGAGTATGGGACATGATTATGGGACATAAAAGAAGCTCGTCAAAGGTAATGCATGTTTTATATTTTATTTCAGCGTTTTGTGTAGCACCTACAGGGATGAAATATGCTACTCTCTTTATTGACATTGTGCTATCATCAGATAATAGCTTCTTATGCTTTCACCGAAAAGCTTTTTAAAATCTGACATGTTGGCTGGATTCACAACGAGTGTAGCTTTAATTGAGTATCTGACATGTGTGATTTAATGAATGTTTGATTTTATATCATTATTTGAATTTGCCGTGCTGCATTTTCCCTGTTTTTTTTCCAAGTGGGACGCAAGCGTCCCCTATACCATAGGCTAGTTGAGAACAAGTTCTCATTTGCAACTGCGACCTGGCCAAGATAAAGCAAAGCAGTTCGACACATAAAACAACACAGAGCTACACATGGAATAAACAAACATACAATCAATAATACAGTATAAAAATCTATATACAGCATGTGCAAGTGAGGTAGGATAAGAGCGGAAAGGTAATAAATAGGCCATGGTGGTGCAGTAACTACAATATAGCAATTGAAAACTGGAGTGATAGATGTGCAGAAGATGGATGTGCAAGTAGAGATACTGGGGTGCGAAGGATCAAGATAAATAAATACAGTTTCGGGATGAGGTAGATTGGATGGGCTATTTACAGATGGGCTATATACAGGTGCAGTGATCTGTGAGCTGCTCTGACAGTTGGTGCTGAAATCTAGTGAGGGAGGTTGGAGTCTCCAGATTTAGTGATTTTGCAGTTCGTTCCAGTCCTTGGCAGCAGAGAACTGGAAGGGGAGGCAGCCAAAGAATTGTCTTTGGGGGTGACCAGTTGTCTTTGGGGGTGACCAGTGAGATATACCTGCTGGAGCGCATGCTACGGGTGCTACGGGTGGGTGCTGCTATTGTGACCAGTGAGCTGAGATAAGGTGGTGCTTTACCTAGCAGAGACTTGTAGATGACCTGGAGCCAGTGGGTTTGGCATCGAGTATGAAGCGAGGGCCAGCCAACGAGAGCATATTGGTCGCAGTGGTGGGTAGTATATGGGGCTTTGGTGACAAAACAGATGGCACTGTTATAGACTGCATCCAATTTGTTGAGTAGAGTGTTGGAGTCATTGAAGTCAAGGATTGGTAGGATGGTCAGTTTTTCGAGGGTATGTTTGGCAGCATGAGTGAAGGATGCTTTGTTGCGAAATAGGAAGCCGATTCTAGATTTAAATTTGGATTGGAGATGTTTAATGGGAGTCTGGAAGGAGAGTTTACAGTCTAACCAGACACCTAGGTATTTGTAGTTGTCCACATATTCTAAGTCAGAACGGTCCAGAGTAGTGTTGCTGGAAGGGCAGGCAGGTGCAGGCAGCGATCGGTTGAAGAGCATGCATTTAGTTTTACTTGCATTTAAGAGCAGTTGGAGGCCATGGAAGGAGAGTTGTATGGCATTGAAGCTCGTCTGGAGGTTAGTTAACACAGTGTCCAAAGAAGGACCAGAGGTATAGAGAATGGTGTCATCTGCGTAGAGGTGGATCAAAGAATCACCAGCAGCAAGAGCGACATCATTGATGTATTCAGAGAAGAGAGTCGGCCCAAGAATTGAACCCTGTGGCACCCCCACAGAGACTGCCAGAGGTCCGGACAACAGGCCCTCCGATTTGACACACTGAACTCTATCAGAGAAGTAGTTGGTGAACCAGGTGAGGCAATCATTTGAGAAACCAAGGCTGTTGAGTCTGCCAAAAAGAATGTTGGGATTGACAGAGTCAAAAACCAGAGCCAGGTCGATGAATACGGCAGCACAGTAATATCTCTTATCGATGGCGGTTATGATATCGTTTAGGACCTTGAGGGTGGCTGATGTGCACCCATGACCAGCTCTGAAACCAGATTGCATAGCGGAGAAGGTGCAGTGGGATTCGAAATGGTCGGTAATCTGTTTGTTGACTTGGCTTTTCAAAGACCTTAGAAAGGCAGGGTAGAAGAGATATAGGTCTGTAGCAGTTTGGGTCTAGAGTGTCTCCCCCTTTGAAGAGGGGGATGACTGCGGCTGCTTTCCAATCTATGGGAATCTCAGATGATACAAAAGAGAGGTTGAACAGGCTAGTAGTAGGGGTTGCAACAGTTTCGGCAGATCATTTTAGAAAGGGAGGGTCCAGACTGTCTAGCCCGCCTGATTTGTAGGGGTCCAGATGTTGCAGCTCTATCAGAACATCAGCTGACTGGATTTGGGAGAAGGAGAAGTGGGTGAGGTTTGGGCGAGTTACTGTGGGGGGTGGAGGGCTGTTGATCGGGGTAGGGGTAGGCAGGTGGAAAGCATGGTCAGTCGTAGAAAAATGCTTATTGAAATTCTCCATTATAGTGGATTTATCAGTGGTGACAGTGTTTCCAAGCCTCAGTGCACTGGGCAGCTGGGAGGAGGTGTTCTTATTCTCCATGGACTTTACAGTGTCTCAGAACCTTTTTGAGTTTGTGCTACAGGATGCAAATTTCTGCTTGAAAAGGCTGGCCTTAGCTTTCCTAACTGCCTGTGTATATTTGTTGCTAACTTCTCTGAAAAGTTGCATATCACGGGGGCTATTCGATGATAATGCAGAACGCCACAGGATGTTTTGTGCTGGTCAAGGGCAGTTAGGTCTGGAGAGAACCAAGGGCTATATCTGTTCCTGGTTCTACATTTTTTGAATGGGGCTTGCTTATTTAAGATGGTGAGGAAGGCACTTTTAAAGAATAACCAGGCATGCTCTACTGACGGAATGAGGTCAACATCCCTCCAGGATACCCAGGCCAGGTCGGTTAGAAAGGCCTGCTCGTTGAAGTGTTTCAGGGAGCATTTGACAGTGATGAGGGGTGGTCGTTTGACCACAGACCCAATACGGATGCAGGCAATGAGGCAGTGAGCGCTGAAATCTTGGTTGAAAACAGCAGAGGTGTATTTGGAGAGCAAGTTAGTTAGGATCATATCTATGAGGGTGCCCGTGTTTACGGATTTGGGGTTGTACCTGGTGGAGGGCTGTTGATCGGGGTAGGGGTAGCCAGGTGGAAAGCATGGCCAGCCGTAGAAAAATGCGTATTGAAATTCTCAATTATAGTGGAATCATCAGTGGTGACAGTGTTTCCAAGCCTCAGTGCACTGGGCAAGAGAGTTGACATATTATCGATTATATATTGTAAAAACAACCTGAGGATTGATTATAAAAAACATTTGACATCTTTCTACGCACTTTACGGATACTATTTCGAATTTTCATCTGCGATGTCGTGACCGCTCGAGCCTGTGGATTTCTGAACATAATGCGCCAAACAAATGGAGGTATTTTGGATATAAAAATAATATTTATGGAACAAAAGGAACATTTATTGTGTAACTGGGAGTCTCGTGAGTGCAAACATCCGAAGATCATCAAAGGTAAGCGATTTAATTGATTGGTCACGAAAGTCAGAAAAGCAATCTACTTGGCTGCTAGCTGTTTGTAATATTTTGTCTACTGAGAGAGATGTTCTTACATAAACGCTTGTTATGCTTTCCCCGAAAAGCTTTATTGAAATCTGACACGCCAGGTGGATTAACAACAAGCTAAGCTGTGTTTTGTGATATAGCACTTGTGATTTCATGACAATGTAATATTATTAGTAATTTAATTTGAATTTGGCGCTCTGCAATTCAGCGGCTGTTGATGAAAATGATCCCGCTAACGGGATGGGTGCATCAAGAATTAAGCATGTTCCTGTTTAGGTCGCCTAGCAGCATGAGCTCTGAAGATAGATGGGGGGCAATCAGTTCACATATGGTGTCCAGAGCACAGGTGGGGGCAGAGTGTGGTCTATAGCAGGCGGCAACTGTGAGAGACTTGTTTTTAAAGAGTTGGATTTTTAAAAGTAGAACTTCAAATTGTTTGGGTTCAGAACCTGGATAGTAGGACAGAACTCTGCAGGCTATCTCTGCATTAGATTGCAAGACCGCCCCCTTTGGCCGTTCTATCTTGTCTGAAAATGTTGTAGTTAGCGATGGAGATTTCAGAGATTTTGGTGGTCTTCCTAAGCATGTAACATAATAACGGTTATCTTTTATTTCCCCCTACATGTAGCATGATGACTATATTTTATATCACCCTACATGTAGCATGATAACTGTTATCTTTTAAATCACCCTACGTGTAGCCCTACCCTACGTGTAGCATGATAACTGTCATCTTTTTTATCATCCTACATGTAGCATGATAACTGTTATCTTTCATATTACCCTACATGTGGCATGATAACTGTTATCTTTTATACCACTGTCGTGTCTTTGGCTATGCCGGATAAAATAATTTCTCCGTAATTAATATCACCTGATTGAGCTAATCATGTAAATGTAATTAACTAGAGAGTCGGGCACCACGAAATAATATTTATAGAGCTGTTATCTTCCGAATAAACTCTTAAAGACCTAGTAATATTTTACATCAATAGCAGTCAATATCAATCGTCATCTTACTTCAGTCTCATCTGAAAGTTGTAAATTCTTGGTTATCTGCACGAACCCTGGCTAACAATTTGAATCAGCAATACAAAATTGGGTTTAATTATTTATTTTTCTAAATACCTAACTAATCACACAGAATTACACATACACATAATTAAATCATAACTTGATTACAAATGACGTCATAAAGGAAAACGTCCCTAGCGGGCAGAACAGATATGACAGCTTGTTACACAAAAGAAAAGGGGCTGGGTTTGAGTAAAGGAGCGGGAAGACTGAGGGACACAGGGAGAAGCTGTGCTATCGTAAATACAGTATCTTATGCATTCTAAATTACCGCCCATTTGGTTAAGGAAAATGCTATAAATATTTACTCTGAGCTGCGCTTCGGTAGGTTGGTGGTAGATGGAAGGCCGTGTTGCCCAACCGAGTCCTTTGAAGAATGTCTCTGGTTGTCAATTGGATACGTTGTCGTAACGTTGTTGTGTGGTAGACGGGATACTCTGTCTGTTCCTTCCTAACTCTCGTTGGCATCTGCTGTTGCTAACTCAACGGCTTTGAGGTATCACTTCTGTAGTGAATAAGAGTTAAAAGTTCATACCATTCGCAACCGAAGCTCACGTTGATGTTGGCTTCGTTCTGTAGTTATTATCTGAACCATTCTGACATAGGACCGTCGTCCTCACATCATTGGAACAGGAAGTAATGTTGTTGTCAAGGGCTTTTATAGCCCATGTCCCTTCACAGGGGCGGGCCACTGATTGAGCAGCCCTATCTTATGAAAACCCCAAATCTCACATTTTAGAGGCTAAAAATCACATTTCATCCCATCACAAATAATTTCATATTCAAAAATTTTAATAGAACAACAATTCCATGTGAATCCGATAACTCTGATGTGTAGACTTTCCACTGTAGAGTTTATGTCATCTTATCATTGATGAGAATGTCTCAGGTGACAACCGAACTGACATCATATTCATTAAGTACCACCGCATATGTTCAATTGTTCAGATTACCAGAATATAGTTAATTTCCCAAGGGTCTTGCAAATGTAACCTCAGTAGGGTAGAGTGTCACGTTCTGACCTTAGTTCTTTTGTTATGTCTTTGTTTTAGTATGGTCAGGGCTTGAGTTGGGTGGGTTGTCTATGTTAGTTTTTCTATGATTTGCTATTTCTGTGTTTGGCCTGGTATGGTTCTCAATCAGAGGCAGCTGTCAATCGTTGTCCCTGATTGAGAACCATATTTAGGTAGCCTGGTTTTACTTTTGAGTTGAGGGTGATTATCTTCCATGTTAGTGTTTGTTACCACACGGGACCGTTTCGTTTGTTTCACTTTGTTATTTTTGTAGTGTTCAGTTTTTCTTATTAAAATGGACACATACAACGCTGCAAATTGGTCCGTCCTCTCTTTCTCCTCATCAGAGGAAGATGAGGAACGTTACATAGAGAGAGGAAAAAAAGAGGGTGAAAGAGGTATTTATGACTGTCATCAACCTACCCCCCAGGCCAACGTCAGGACACCACCCCACATTTAGCGTTACAAATGTTCTATTTTATATCACCCTACATGTAGCATTATAACTGTTATCTTTTATATCACCCTACATGTGAATGATAACTGTTATATTTTACACCACCCTACAAGTGTAAGGGTTCTCTTTAGGTGAAGTAGAGTTGGACCAAAATGCAGCGTTGTGATGATTCATGTTTGTTTAATGAAGGAAAACTATACATGAATAAACTACAAAATAATGAAATGTGAAAACCTAAACAGTCCTATCTGGTGCAAACACAGAGACAGGAACAATCACCCACAAACACACAGTGAAACCCAGGCTACCTAAATATGGTTCCCAATCAGAGACAATGACTAACACCTGCCTCTGATTGAGAACCATATCAGGCCAGACATAGAAATAGACAAACAAGACATCCAACATAGAATGCCCACCCAGCTCACGTCCTGACCAACACTAAAACAAGGAAAACACATACGAACGATGGTCAGAACGTGACAACATGTAGCATGATGACTGTATTTTATAACACCCCAAATGTAGCATGATAACTGTTAACTTTTATATCACCCTACATGTAGCATGATAACTGTTATCTGTTATATCACCCTAAATATAGTGTGATAATGGTGATCTTTTATATCACTCTACATGTAGCATGATAACGGTTGTCTTTTATGTCACCCTACATGTAGCATGATGACTACCTTTTAAATCACCCTACATGTAGCATGATAACTGTTATCTTTTATATCATCCTACATGTAGCATGATAACGGTGATCTTTTATATCACTCTACGTGTAGCATGATAACGGTTGTCTTTTATGTCACCCTACATGTAGCATGATGACTACCTTTTAAATCACCCTACATGTATAATGATAACTGTTATATTTTATGTCACCCTACATGTAGCATGATAACTGTTATCTTTTACAGTGCCTTGCGAAAGTATTCGGCCCCCTTGAACTTTGCGACCTTTTGCCACATTTCAGGCTTCAAACATAAAGATATAAAACTGTATTTTTGGTGAAGAATCAACAACAAGTGGGACACAATCATGAAGTGGAACAACATTTATTGGATATTTCAAACTTTTTTAACAAATCAAAAACTGAAAAATTGGCCGTGCAAAATTATTCAGCCCCCTTAAGTTAATACTTTGTAGCGCCACCTTTTGCTGCGATTACAGCTGTAAGTCGCTTGGGGTATGTCTCTATCAGTTTTGCACATCGAGAGACTGACATTTTTTCCCACTCCTCCTTGCAAAACAGCTCGAGCTCAGTGAGGTTGGATGGAGAGCATTTGTGAACAGCAGTTTTCAGTTCTTTCCACAGATTCTCGATTGGATTCAGGTCTGGAATTTGACTTGGCCATTCTAACACCTGGATATGTTTATTGTAGATTTTGCTTTATGTTTTGGATCATTGTCTTGTTGGAAGACAAATCTCCGTCCCAGTCTCAGGTCTTTTGCAGACTCCATCAGGTTTTCTTCCAGAATGGTCCTGTATTTGGCTCCATCCATCTTCCCATCAATTTTAACCATCTTCCCTGTCCCTGCTGAAGAAAAGCAGGCCCAAACCATGATGCTGCCACCACCATGTTTGACAGTGGGGATGGTGTGTTCAGGGTGATGAGCTGTGTTGCTTTTACGCCAAACATAACGTTTTGCATTGTTGCCAAAAAGTTCAATTTTGGTTTCATCTGACCAGAGCACCTTCTTCCACATGTTCGGTGTGTCTCCCAGGTGGCTTGTGGCAAACTTTAAACAACACTTTTTATGGATATCTTTAAGAAATGGCTTTCTTCTTGCCACTCTTCCATAAAGGCCAGATTTGTGCAATATACGACTGATTGTTGTCCTATGGACAGAGTCTCCCACCTCAGCTGTAGATCTCTGCAGTTCATCCAGAGTGATCATGGGCCTCTTGGCTGCATCTCTGATCAGTCTTCTCCTTGTATGAGCTGAAAGTTTAGAGGGACGGCCAGGTCTTGGTAGATTTGCAGTGGTCTGATACTCCTTCCATTTCAATATTATCGCTTGCACAGTGCTCCTTGGGATGTTTAAAGCTTGGGAAATCTTTTTGTATCCAAATCCGGCTTTAAACTTCTTCACAACAGTATCTCGGACCTGCCTGGTGTGTTCCTTGTTCTTCATGATGCTCTCTGCGCTTTTAACGGACCTCTGAGACTATCACAGTGCAGGTGCATTTATACGGAGACTTGATTACACACAGGTGGATTGTATTTATCATCATTAGTCATTTAGGTCAACATTGGATCATTCAGAGATCCTCACTGAACTTCTGGAGAGAGTTTGCTGCACTGAAAGTAAAGGGGCTGAATAATTTTGCACGCCCAATTTTTCAGTTTTTGATTTGTTTAAAAAGTTTGAAATATCCAATAAATGTTGTTCCACTTCATGATTGTGTCCCACTTGTTGTTGATTCTTCACAAAAAATACAGTTTTATATCTTTATGTTTGAAGCCTGAAATGTGGCAAAAGGTCGCAAAGTTCAAGGGGGCCGAATACATTCGAATACTTTCGCACTGTATATCACCCTATATGTAGCATGATGACTGTTTGTATATGATTGGTGAAATATTAATGTTTTGCATATAAGAAAATACTAAACAATGATGAATGTTTAAAAGGTAAACAAAGAAAACACGTGCAGGATAAGTAAGAAACCCAGAGGGGCTTTTATTAATTTAACACCTTTTTAGAATCAAGGTTCCATGCTGTCAAAACAGTTCACACAACTTCAAAACAATTCTTTACGTGTGCTAAACTACCTTTTCTTATCTGTGCTCAGAAAGTCATATGGGCCTCATGCAGGTGTTGACATTGTGTGTGATGATTGAAGTCCTTGCTCCATTCAACGTTTTTCCCCAGTGTACGCTGGAGAGGATAGCAGAAAGGAAGTCATCAATAAGGGGCTCAAACTCAGTGGCGAAGGTCTGTATCTGTCCAGGGGAGTCTGTTTTAACATTTGGTGTGTGATTAAGTGGGAGGTTAATGTATGTCTATTAATAATTCACCCTGTTTTGACTGACTGTAATTAGACGCTACAGATGTAGGATCTTAATTTGATCACTTTTGTTGCTGAGAATTTTCCTGCACGGCAGGAAATGCAAACTTGTAGCGCATGTGATGTTTAAAAGGCTCCTAAAGTTTGTAATTTTCACTTTAAAAATGTAAGACTTGATTTGCCCTCACAAAAATATGTATCAACCCCTACAAAAAATATCCATTAATTATAATCCACATAATAATTCACATTTCCTGTTGCTGCAGGATTATTTTCCTGCTGTAGCAAAACTGGCTCAAATGAAGATCCTACATATGTATAATTTGTAGAGTAAAGCTATATAAAGGAACAATAAGGTCAAGGTTGATTGATTGAATGGATTGGTTGGGTAATGGTCTGGTTGTGCCCCTTTTGCCAGGTCTTTAAGTTGTTCTTTGTGGACTCAGACATAAAGTGTGGAGATTGAGTATGGAAGGTGGAAATAATTTCTACAACGATGCCAATGCATTATGTCAGAGCTCACAGAGGCATTACCTCTCATGTTTATGTCAAAATGACAGACCCAAGCATTGACCCCACCCTCAAAGGTGTCTTTTTGACTCTACATTAACAGTCAAAGAGACACCATCTAATCCAAATGTCAACCTAGTGTCACCTTTTACAGATTCATTTATATTTGTAACACATTTACTATGTATATATATTTTTTGATATTTGAACTGTCACTGTCTTGAAGGGAAAGTGTGAGATTTCAGCCATTAATCCCTTTTTTACTTCCCCATATTCAGATGAAAATGTATGTCTCTGCGTGCAGCTTGAAGGAAGTTGAAGGTAGCTTCACAAGCCATTGCTAACTAGCATCAGTGCAATGACTGTTCCCATAGACTTCCAGTTACTTAGCAATTATGTTAACGCTAATGAGAAACTTCCTTCAAACTGCATGCAGAGACTTAACAATGGTAACCATGAGTCCATCTGACTCTTGGAAAATAGAAAAAGGGCTTGATTGCCAAAATCTCGCTCTATCCCTTTAAGAACCATTTACATAGCATCTAATGTAGAATTACAAATCAAATGTTCCTTAGCTCCACAATGGCAATTAGAAATGGGAAATTAAATGTGATGCTTTGCTCTACCTAAAGCAGCAGATGGCAGCAATGTATTACTTTATTTCAAGGATGAAATTGCCAAATTAGAATTGATAGACTGCATCTTCAGTTGAAGTCGGAAGTTTACATACACTTAGGTTGGAGTCATTAAAACTCGTTTTTCAACAAGTCCACAAATATCTTGTTAACTTACTATAGTTTGGCATGTCAGTTAGGACATCTATTTTGTGCATGACACAAGTAATTTTTCCAACAATTGTTTAGACAGATTACTTCACTTATAATTCACTGTATCACAATTCCAGTGGGTAAGAAGTTTACATACAATAAGTTGACTGTTCATCCTTGGGAGCAATTTCCAAATGCCTGAAGGTACCACGTTCATCTGTGCAAACAATAGTATGTAAGTATAAACACCATGGGACCACGCAGCCGTCATACCGCTCAGGAAGGAGACGCGTTCTGTCTCCTAGAGATGAACGTACTTTGGTGTGAAAAGTGCAAATCAATCCCAGAACAACAGCAAAGGACCTTGTGAAGATGCTGGAGGAAATAGGTACAAATGTATCTATATCCTCAGTAAATGAGTCCCCAATCGACATAACCTGAAAGGCCACTCAGCAAGGAAGCGGCCATAAAAAAGCCAGACTACGGTTTGCGACTGCACATGGGGACAAAGATCGTACTTTTTGGAGAAATGTCCTCTGGTCTGATGAAACAAAATTGAACTGTTTGGCCATAATGACCATCGTTATGTTTGGAGGGAAAAGGGGGAGGCTTGCAAGCCGAAGCATCATGTTGTGGGGGTGCTTTGCTGTAGGAGGGACTGGTGCACTGGACGGAATGAGGAAGGACAATTATGTGGATATATTGAAGCCACATCTCAAGACATCAGTCAGGAAGTTAAAGTTTGGTCGCAAATGGGTCTTCCGAATGAACAATGATCCCAATCATACTTCCAAAGTTGTGGCAAAATTGCTTAAGAACAACAAAGTCAAGGTATTGGAGTGGTCATCACAAAGCCAATTTTATAGAAAATTTGTGGGCAGAACTGAAAAAGCGTGTGCGAGCAAGGAGGCCTACAAATGTGATAACGGTCTTAGATTGCATGGTGGGAGGATTGCAGGCTAGAACAGTGATGAGAAGCAATAATGAGTGCAATGGAACATTATACTCATACTGTACACATACATCCAACATGGGCATTGTTCATTGTGAGGTAATAAGGAAGTAACTGTCACAGTAGGACTAATACTACTGAATAACTGCCTTCTGGTAAAAATATGGATATGGTTATAGCTTTTTAACTACCCACTTCTTCTGGATATTTCTGTCTGTATAGTGTTTATAGAATTGTGTGTGTTTATGTGTGTGAACATGCATGCATGTGTGTTTGATGACGATGTGGAATGTTTTGGGAGTTATTAATTTGCATGGACAGTATTGCCAGAATATCTAGAGAAAATAACATCTATTCCTCAGAAAATCAAACTAGTCACTTATGATTATGGTGATCACACTCCGCATATGGGAGGGGGCGAGAATGAGGGAGAAGAAAGAGACTGTGTGGTAGAGTGTGTTGTAAAAATCTACTGCTAAATTGATATTTCTCTCAACAATAAGGCATATTTCAAACGATAGGAACCATTCAGAGATAAGGCAGATTTTTTCAAACGAACTCTTCCAAAAGCATATAAACCCCCAAATAGCAATAGCCACCTGCTTCTTCTGTGAATGGACTTAAGCATCCCGGGGGTATAGATTAAATGTTTGCTAACTGATTTAACAAGAACGATTTAGAAGAAGTCTGGACTGTATCTAAGAGGCACAGGGCAGCCTAAGGACTAGTTTATGCAAAAACATGCCATGAGAATTATTTAGCATGTATTCTTCTTTAGGTTATGGAGAGGTCTCGGTGGGGCCTCAGGCCAATTACAATATATCATAATTCAACTTTTTTTTTTAAACAATTGCTTCTGGAGAGAATTTTTGTGACAGCTTTCCACAACGCTGTTGTCATTATGCAGACAGAGATGTTCATCTGGAAGAAATAAGAGATTAAAAAAAACATGTGGGGGCGAGGAGACCAGAATATCCATAGAGATCAGAACATGTTCCCTCTTTTCGTCATATTAATCTTTAACCAAGCAAAGCCATCACATATTACAGCTTAATTTCTGAACCAAAAAAACAAGTTTCACATCTAAATTGCCCTCCCAGTATTCTCTTTCCCTCTTTTCAGACAGAGATATAAAACAGCCATTTTCAAAGTAAAAAGCCATGCTAGTCTGGTGTGACAACGTCTCTCTGTGTTCCTTCGTTGTCCTATTCTGATGGCCGACTTTATCTGAGGGTCCATGCTGAGACGTGAAAGCTACAGCTTAATTCTTATAATGGACTTCGTTATACAGTATATCATATCACCAAGAGTTGCCCACATTAAGAGACACTTTTGGGTGATTTAACACTCCCAGAATGGAGACATTCATTCTCATCTCATGCTGTAATGCTTATCTCTCTGAGGAAGAAAGGACCTTTCAGTGTTCATAGTTGATATCACCAGTGATAGGCTAAGCGGAAATATGGTGCTGGCTATTAACAGTACATCAGGCATTCAGTCAGTGCAGGGGGTCCTGGAAAGTTAACTTTGATAAAAAATAAATAGCGCTAAAACTTCAATTGTCCTGTGTTGGGGATTCACTGTAAATTGAACGTGTATCATTGCGGGTTAATATCTGCATACAGTATGTGTTTTAGTACCATTTTACTACCATGTCCTTGCCTTCAGAGTAATTAATGGTGTTGTTTACTTTACATTCTGTAAGAGCTTAATGAGGAACATGCATGTTTTAGGCACATAATATGAATTCAGAGCCCTAATTAGTCCTGATATAGATAAATGAGCGAACCTATCGTTTAATACGTCATTACATCTCCGTAATATAAGATGACCAAACATGTTGTGGACAGTGTATCGTGTATACGTTAAACAAATTGATTGAATCAAACCTGTATTGTGGTAAATCCACATCATTATGACCTTGTATCTTCCCTGCCAACATGTTGTATGTACGACAGTGTCTGAGACCAAGGATGTCCTAATATGGACACCATACAGTTATCTCAGAATCTTAACAGACAAAGTCAGGCAAAAAAATAAATGACTCACTCAAGCTTTCAATCTGTGCTTAGCTCACTTAACACAAGGAAAGAAAACTTTTGCGACCCACTAAAATATTCAAGCTTAAAGCATTGACCTTATTAGGAAGATTTTTGCATGTTGTTTTTGCCATGGGGAAATTTTGTTACCGTGTCATGTACACGTTTAAAGTGGCGTTTAAATACAAAACAATTTGACAATACAACTTTCATAACAGTTACATACCAATAAAAAGAGACTAGCCTGCTGGCCTTTCTAGGTCGATAGGAACACTAGCCTGCTGGCCTTACTGGGTCGATAGGAACACTAGTCCGAGCTATTTAGGAGAGATATCACACCTGGCACAAATGATTGTCTAGTTCTGTTTTTCCTGCCGAGGGGTGCCCTATACCTGCGCCCAGAGGGGAGTAGTTCAAAGTCTGGGTACAGGGCGTGGCTTGGGTCTAAAACTGACAGTGGCATTGCCAAACCAACAAACAATACAATACTCTCAAACTAATGGTTGTCTTTTGTATTGCTTCCACTTCTCAGTTCCCTGCTGGGCAGGGGAAGGCTGCTTTGTGTTGTACCACTTCTCAGTTCCCTGCTTGGCAGGGGATGGCTGCTTTGTGTTGTACCACTTCTCAGTTCCTTACTGGGCAGG
Organism: Oncorhynchus kisutch; assembly: GCF_002021735.2. NCBI lineage: Eukaryota > Metazoa > Chordata > Actinopteri > Salmoniformes > Salmonidae > Oncorhynchus > Oncorhynchus kisutch. The sequence continues at coordinate 40,690,016 of NC_034192.2, forward strand.
GGAAGGCTGCTTTGTGTTGTACCACTTCTCAGTTCCTTACTGGGCAGTTGTTGGCTGCTTTGTGGCAGGTTTACCTACCTCCCTTGCCTTGCTTACTTTATAACAACTCTTATTCAAAGGGATGTTAATTTCAGTTTAGAAAAAAAAAGTGCATCCAGGAGTTAACAAAAATACAACATGTATCACATACAATGCACAACATTGTACAGGTGTAGCACTTAACTATTATACAATATGCTCAAGTAATTGAGTTCACTATAGCAATACACATACTCAAATAAAGGGCAAGCCAGCAAAACATTTCTCCAGTCCAGCTAATTAGATAGACACCCTGTCTTGTTGTATGAGATTTGAAGTGGTTTATGGTTCATGAAGGCACCACCTGCTATGACCCCATGATTAAGGGTCTTCCCCCAAATTACATCAGTTAGCCGGCGTTATCTGGTATTTGTCTTTACAAGATGGTATCGACTTTTGTGACATCATGCAGAAAATGAACTGTCATGTGTGCAAGTGCTGCACTGAATGAACGCTGATAAAACCTTCCGAGCCAATGGTAATAAATACTACAGGCCGACGAAGAACAGGCTAGGCAGACAAAGCACAACCACAATGTCTGGCCTCCTTTGAAATGAGAATGTTAATCTTGTGAGTGGCTTTAAAGGGACATTTAAAAAAGCACCACCCCAACATCAACATGTGTGAAAATGGTGTGTTTCTACGTTTTGTAGTAAAAAAGATAGAGGAAGATAAGTGTTTCCAATGACATCATCGGTGTGCATTGTGTGATTTTAACCAATTATGAGCAGCCATTGCCTACTAATTGGTTGATGATGACATTGGAAACACTTAACTTCCTCTATCTTCTTTTCAACAAAACATAGAAATGTGCAATTTTCACATATGTTGATGTTGGGGTGATGCTGGAGATGAAGTTGAATAACTGTGAAGTTTCCCTTTTAATATGAGTAGCTCACTCCTCATTTGGAAATATATTTTGAACAGAGGTCTTAGTGAAGAAATAAAACAAATCAAGCTATTCCAATGCTTGCACGGCCTAGATAATGGGGTCATAATTTTTCTTTACATGGAAATGGAAATGTGATACAAAAAGCAAAGTGATAGCCAGCTCTGCTTTTGTTGTGCGTAAATAGATACTTAAAGTCAGATTAACATCCAAGAAGCAACATCTAACATGATGGATTTCAAGGATTTTTTTTTCAGGTTCTGGAGGCCATTATATTTCCCCAAGGACATCAGAACAGCAATAAAACTAGCTATTAGAACATTGTCTATTTACATACTGATCTGTTTGGTGGGTTTGATACGGATTCTCACTCAGAATATTCTGACTCTTTAATTCGTTAATTATAAATGTTACGTTTAATATTCTGTGGCTTTCAACTTGTAGCCGCATAATGCAACAGAAAGACAACTTCCAATATGCCAAACAAATTATATTTAAAACCACAAAGCATCACGACTCAATCCGATTCCAAGTTAAGGTCATTCATGTTGTTCTTTTGTTTGTGCCGTTTCTGTTTTTTTTTTACGTGTGCTGTTGCAATAGGGACAATTATGCAATAGGGAAGTTAACTTTTCACTAGGGAAGTTTACTTTTCACTAGGGAAGTTAACTTTTCACTAGGGAAGTTTACTTTTCACTAGGGAAGTTTACTTTTCACTAGGGAAGTTTACTTTTCACTAGGGAAGTTAACTTTTCACTAGGGAAGTTAACTTTTCACTATGGAAGTTAACTTTTCACTAGGGAAGTTAACTTTTCACTAGGGAAGTTTACTTTTCACTAGGGAAGTTTACTTTTCACTAGGGAAGTTTACTTTTCACTAGGGAAGTTTACTTTTCACTAGGGAAGTTTACTTTTCACTAGGGAAGTTTACTTTTCAATAGGGAAGTTTACTTTTCACTAGGGAAGTTTACTTTTCACTAGGGAAGTTTACTTTTCACTAGGGAAGTTTACTTTTCCCTAGGGAAGTTTACTTTTCATTAGGGAAGTTTACTTTGCATGACTCATTCTGCAGGGGGACTATTATGGGAAAATAACCCAATCAAATCCTAATCAAATAAATGTGTCAGTGTCAGATGTACAATTGTAAATTAAGTCAAATCTTATCGGTTCAAATACTTACATGGGACAAGAATTACGCAGATTAAGCGGAGCCATATTTTTCAGATGAAGAGTTTTTAATTTATACTTGAGTTATCAGTTTTCATAGTGATTAATAAGTAACTCCATGCACGTAATCACAACATAAAAGTATTTTACCGATAGTCACATGATGTCTCTGGAAAAATATAAATTCTCAAGTTCACAGGTAGAAGCCAGCACATACTTCCTGTGAATGGTGTGTAGGCTGTTTTGATCTAAATGATGGGGCTCTTAGTGATAACATCAGGGGCTCTGCTGCTCTTTCACCTGCACCTTTCACCTGCACCTGTTAAGACGGCTTTGTCGGCAATGGCATCACCTGCTATGACCCCAAGATCTGCGAAAGCGGCTCCTGCTGTCGTCAAGGTTACCGCTGGTCTTCTATACTGGGTTGTGTGGACGTTGACGAGTGTTCCTTTCCTGACCAGCCCTGCGCCCCTCAGGTCTGTGAGAACACCCCTGGGTCCTTCAACTGCCTGGTGCCTTCTGACGATAACCTCCGCTCAGTCCAGCACACCAGCCCAAACATGGACCCCCACTCTGTCCAGTTTATGTGTGGGGACAGTATTGGTGGAACATCTCGTTGTGCAGACCACTGCCAGCACTACTCTGTACTGAATGACGCCTGGCGTGCCACCAACTACAGGGGTATAGGGAACTGCGACAAGGATATCAACTTTTGGGGCTGTTATCGCATGTTCCTGGGAGTGTGGCTCACAGATCCCCACCCCCAGCTGTCGGACGGAGTGGTTCAGCCTGTGGGAGCTATGATAGCTGCTGCCAATATAAACAAACCCCAATCCATGTCAAAGCCTGCTATAGAAACTACTATGTCTACAAGTTTGTCAGTCCAACGTATTGCACCTTTGCCTATTGTGCAGACGTCAACACTATGGTATGTGCTACCTGTGGAAGTGATCAGACTTGTGTGAGTGAGGATAAGATCAACTGGAGATGTGAGAGGAAAGCTCCAGAGCTGGTATGTGGGCGGAGCCTCCTACAGGTGGGTCTCAGCAGAGCTCATCTGGAGGCTGCTGGTATAAACGCTACCACTGCTCATCTGGCTGAGGATCACGAGGATCGTAATGGCATGGTGTGGTACCAGGTGGAGCGCAGGGAGGGACACTGTGGAAACACAGTGAAGACAAATGCCACTCATGCTGTCTACTCCAACAGCATATTTGTTTATCCAGTAGATGCACAAAATGATTATCCTCTTAGCTTTCCTTTCTCCTGTATCTATCCTCTGGAGATAGAGAGCAGCCTGCCCATCAGACCCCATCTACCAACTGACAATGCAGTTGTTGCAGTCGGTGCCAAGGCCAGAGCCTCCATGTTTCTGTATCGTAACTCTAACTACACAGAGCCTTACCCAGCTGGTCAGGCAGTCACTCTGCTTGTGGGTTCCACCCTGCATGTGGGCGTGTCCATAGACGAGTCAGACCCGGAGCTTTTCGTGGACGACTGCTTCACCACGGAATCCCCCAGCCCTGACAACCTCATTCAATACACCATAATTCAGGACAGCTGTCCAAGCAATCGTACCCACGTGACAGTCGAGGAAAGCGCCTCATCCATCCAGGCTCGATTCTCTGCTCTGCTGTATGGGGGCTACCGTTACGTCTTCCTACACTGCCGCCTCAGCCTGTGTAACCACAGAAGCTCATCCTGATCTCCAGTGTGTTCCAGGAGGAGGTCCCGCTCTGTGGCCAAGTCTGTCTCCCTCAACCCCCTCACCATCGGGCCAATCACCTGGCCCAGAGTCTAGAATGACCTCCAGCTTCTCCCCCACACCTCAACCCCACTGTCAACCCACTGGGCCCTCTCCCTCCCCAGATCTCCATTCCCACCAGCACAACCAATGGTCATGCAAGGGCACCAAATTACTTTCTGCTATTATTGATAATGAATGTTTGCAATACAGTGTGTGATTTCATTGTACTGTAAATGTTTTATACACATAGACTTGCATTGCTTTTGAGGATCGATCATTTACTCAGTTGAGTTCGTGCCAACCAAACCTGAGTTGCTCAATGTGTATGCTGCCATTTGACAATGACAATAAATAACTATATGATAAAGAACACATCACTATGTATTTTTTCTCTATCTCTCCTCCCCCACTTGCACATAGATACACCCCCCTCTATTTCCCCAGCCTGCAGACATTTTTCAAAGCCATTTGACATAGACACAACTGTTGCCTGAGGTTTTTTCTTTCACCTTCTTGTAATTCCCAGTTGTATCTGGAAATCTAGAGTATACCTAGAGTCAGTGCGAGGTCTCTGAAGTCATACCTTCAGCCATTTTGGGGCAATCTTGAAGAAAGAGATAGCATCAACCAGCCAGATAATTCAAGTAATGCTTACAGTAGGGATGATTTCCGACATAGCCGGGCTACCAGGGTCACCAGGGAGACCAATCTAAAGGGGAGAGAGAGGAGCCTATTACATCCGCCAGTAGAGGGAGAAATGATTGCCAGGGGAAGATAATTGTGAGGAGAGAAGCATGAAGCAAAAGCAGTGCCAGGAATTGTATCAGTCGGTGGCCCCTTTACAGCCTCTGCCTGTCTCGGATAAGGGGGATATGAACACTGGCAAGGTGCAGCTGGGAGGGTGAGAATGTCATTATCGTGGGACCCCCATACAACCCCATAACCCTTTCCTCTGCTTTATTTTACTTTACACTTCATTTTGTGTATGCTCTTTGCTCTGCCGCTCGCTTGACGAGGTAAACGTGTAAGTCCCCCTGGCTTTTGAAATCAATTTGGGTCCTCGCTGTGTCTTGTACGACACCTGACTGGCCCTGTGGTGCCCCTCCTTGATGAGGCCCGACTGGCCCTGTGGTGCTGCTCCTTGATGAGGCCCGGCTGGCCCCGTGGCGCAGCTCCTTGATGAGTCCTGGCTGGCCAAGTGGCGTAGCTCTATGAGGAAGCCTGGCAGGGGGCTTTTGGCTGCCCTCACATTTTTGAAAGGTGGAGGAAGTGATTAACAGTGACGGCACACACACACATGCACGTGTGAACACACAGATCTCTGGTTCACTCATACAGCGGTACACAGGTTTGAGCTCCATTCCTGTGAGATTGTAAAGTAGGTTGTTGATTGAAAAATTGGCACTTCCTTAAGTAATGATACCTCGCTGGAAATAATTGATTGTTCAGACCCACTTGTGTACTTTGACCTCATACACAACCAGGGTTAACAAGAACTACTGTTACCACAGCAATATTGATTGTCAAAATAATCAAAGTAGGTGCACCCCACTCCGATAAACATGGAGCTATAGTTATTAAAGGATGCTTTACTGTAACAAGTGGATCAAGGAATGAATTTCAGTGTATTGGAGAAAAGAGGAGACTGGTTAACCAGGAGAAAAAGAGCAGACTGGTTAACTAGGAGAAACAGAGCAGAGTGGTTAACTAGGAGAAACAGAGCAGAGTTGTTAACTAGGGGAAACAGAACAGAGTGGTTACCCAGGAGAAACAGAGCAGAGTGGTTAACTAGGAGAAACAGAGCAGAATGGTTAACTAGGAGAAACAGAGCAGAGTAGTTAACCAGGAGAAACAGAGCAGAGTGCTTAACCAGGAGAAACAGAGCAGAGTGGTTAACTAGGAGAAACAGAACAGAGTGGTTACCCAGGAGAAACAGAACAGAGTGGTTAACTAGGAGAAACAGAACAGAGTGGTTAACCAGGAGAAAAAGAGCAGAGTGGTTAACATGTATGGACCCAGAACTTAAATCTAGAGGCTGACCAAGATCGGGTCTTTTTTTTCAACGTTTTGTTAAAAATTGCGCAAAATTTCAACGTCCTGGTACTCATGCCAGGAATATAGTACATGCATATGATTAGTATGTGTGGATAGAAAACACTCTGAAGTTTCTAAAACTAGTTAAATCATGTCTGTGACTATAACAGAATGTGTGGAGCAGGCAAAAGCCCAAGGAAAACTGTTCACAAAAAATATATATATCCTTCCGCCAGTTGCCTGTATTGTCTATGGCCAGGGAAAATAGATAGCGACCAGTTTACAATGCCTACAGCTTCCACACGATGTCGCCAGTACTGTCATTTGCTTTGAAGTTAATCCTTGGATTAGATGAGAAATAGGCACTTCCTGTTATCGAGTACACAGCTGGAAGTTTTGAGAGAGAGAAAATGGAGCATCATTTCAAGAATTGCTGCTATTGAATACAGATCGCCCCGTGATCAATTTGATCGATTATTAACGTTTACTAATACCTAAAGTTGGTTTACAAAAGTAGTTTGAAGTGTTTTGTCAAAGTTTATCGGCAACTTTTTAAATAAAAAAAAATGACGTTGCGTTTTGTAAAGCTGCTTTTTCCTGGATCAGACGGGCTTCATAAATTGACATTTTGGGTATACATAGACGGATTTAATCGAAAAAAAGACCCAATTGTGATGTTTATGGGACATATAGGAGTGCCAACAAAGAAGCTCGTCAAAGGTAATGAATGTTTTTTATTTTATTTCTGCATTTTGTGTTGCGCCTGCTACGCTAATTCCTTTGTTTATGTCTTTTTTCCGGTATTGCGGGGGGGGGGGGGGTGCATGCTATCAGATAATAGCTTCTCATGCTATCGCCGAAAAGCATTTTAAAAATCTGACATGTTGGCTAGATTCACAACGAGTGTAGCTTTAATTGAGTACCCTGCATGTGTGTTTTAATGAAAGTTTGAGTTTTAGCGAGTACTATTAGCATTTGGCGTTGCGCATTTCAATTTCCTGTTGGCTATGTGAGACGCAGACGTCTCACCTTGCCCTAAGAGGTTATTAACAGAGATTATTCTTGGATGTGTCACCTTTCAGCCTTCACCTCATCTCTTAGTGCATGTACTGACATATGGTAAGCTTGTGTGCTCAGAAAGATGACAATCAAATTAAATGTGAAATTATCAATATTGTTGAGGCATTTCACTGAAAAGCACTCATAGCCAACTAAGTTACGGATAGAAGAAAATGGAATGTAGGCTACCATAGTGCTGCACACTAAAAATATGACCTTGTTTAACATGAATTCGTACATTTCTATTACCCTCAGTGTCTGAGTGCTGCGGAATGTACAGAGTGCCAGGATTAGTGGGAGGCCTGATGATCGGTCCTCAAAAGACTGTCAAAAGCCTTACTTTGTGTTGACGTGAGGAGATGTCCTCACTGGGTCCAGAATTACTCCATGTGATATCAAGAAGCAGAAAGTCAAGAAAATCTCCTGAGTTCTCCTAAACGGTCTTTATTTACTGCTATAGCTGTGACAGAATGCAGCCAGCGTGATTCCATTCATTTGTAATTAGAAGAAACTAAACACAAAGATTTAATGGCATGTGCCCCTGCCAGTTAAATCAGTTTCATGAGGGGAATTTTAATTCAGACTTTTCGGGATACGATTGCCCCCCTCAGCGCTTTTGTTAAAGATTGATTAATGGTATATTTGGTGCAAGAGGACCGAGGGTAAGGACAACATACTAATCTTTTGCATCAAGAATGTGTACATTACTTTACAAATTACACGGTCAGTAGGACTGTTAAAAAAAGTATTATCCAACTTGAACTTGTTCAAGTCTGGCCAATTAAAATGTGAAACCTTTCATGTTGTCATGGTTCTCTGGAGGTGCTACTATGTTGGCTGCCTTGTGCTTTGCAATAGGAGAGCATTTACTTGCAATGGTTAACTCATGGGTAAGCCCACTGCGCATGGGCTTTTTTGGATTATGTTTGCTTTCACCTGGCAGACTCCTCTTAAGACTCACCCCTCTGAACCCGGCTGTCTTGAGTGGCAGCTGAGCACGTCCTACAAGCCCCCATAATCCTTCGCTCTGCTTCTGTCTGATGTCATCTTTTCCATAGGATAAACACTGGTGCCTCCAGGGCTTCCCGATAAGAACCTCTTCTGAGAATGAAGACGAGGATTAGATTCTTTCACTTCCACACCCTGGAACTAAAAAACTAAAATATCAGCATTTATTTATAGCCGCAAAACCCCTTGGCAATTAGTTACCCTGTGAAGCAAAACACACTGCCACATCTTCAAGTAGAAGAGAAGATACATATATATATATTTCAGCTGGCGTCACATTAAATAAATTGGGTGTGCTTAAAAAGATTTGCTAACAGTAGTTAAAGTTGCCGTACTTGAATTGTGCAACAGATGGTGCCTGGTACTTTGTGTTGTTGATCCATGTCTATGCCACTTAAGTTGCTTTAGAGAAAAAAACTAAAGAAAAAATGAAATGTATTTGTCTAGCAGCACATTTTGTTGAGTCTCAAAGCACTTCATGTCTTAAATAGATTACTCACTTCATCCACCACCAACGTGTAGCTGTCCCAATATGGACACTGTGCGCATGCTAACCACCGCCACCAACCTCCAGTGACTATACATGTACTGTTTAGCCAATATGCTAGTACGTGCATGTAAGAAAACAATGCAATCACATGCATAAGGGCTTTAACTTAATAAGCAAAAACCAAAGCTACACGGATACCACATACTTTCCCCAATTAAATCCGACACCGCTGTCCCCAGTTAATACCATAAAACAATACCTGACCCATGCTGAAACAAACATTTTTCGACCACACGGAGCATAAATCATTCATGTCATGGATGAATTATTGACCAGGACAGCGAGCAGAAAAACAACACACAGACCCATTTTGATAAGCATTTGTCTCCTGTACTCATGGCAGCCATTTTGCATTTTGGTCAGGGACTTGATCACCAGCATTCTTCCAGATAACACTTGATTTGGATAGTCTGTAGAGCATCTACAGATGGACTATCAGTGACATTTTAACTAACTATCTACAAAACCTAGCCCCCCAACCATTATCCTATCCCTAAACATAACCTTTACTCTAGCCTATAACCCTTACCCTAACCCTTATTTTAAACCCAACCCTAACCGTAACATTAGCAAGCAGTTGCTTATCAACAGATAGTGTGTTGACAGTTTCACCATCGGACCATCCAAATAAAGTGTGATCTTCTTCCAGGCCATAATCTAACATGAAACGCCGACCTCATTTCAAAAACTTAATTCAGCTTGTCTGCTGCAATAGAATAGTCACAAAACTGTAAAAACCCGCTTATTTGACACTCCAGGCAGGTTAAAGCAGACGCTAGATCTATTTGAACGATTTCAAATAGTACTTGAACCCAGGTCTGGTGAAACGCCACAATGTTTTTTTTTCTTCATTTTGCCTCTTTCATCACTGTAAAATAGAATGATTTGCATATCTCGGGAGGTGTCCCCGCTGAGATTTTCTGTGTGTTATCTGTACAAAATTTCCCTCAGTGCACTTTTAATCAGTCAACAGATAGGGGTGGGATTCTTGTGAAAAAAATTAACGGAATACAAAAAAAGTTAATGAGGTTTTTCCTGCACTACACCTCTAGAGGAATAGGTCCACTTAACTGCAATGTCATTATCCAGGAATTAAATGGGGACGGTTGTTTTGCAATGCAATCTATTTAGACTTTAATTGCATGTGAACGGTTCTCCCTACAACAAGGGAGCAAAGGCTCTGCGTGTGACATGATATTCCAACCCGTCCAGGAGTTTGAGCTGTTCTCTATTTCTTTAACGAGGAAGGATTCTTTTGTCACATTGTGGGGGGCGAAAGCGCTTGCGTGTCATCAACCTCAGGCAAGCAGGTATTGGATGTAACCTAACAACATTCCTTTTTAGTGTCCGTATAACATTTTTTTTTAAATGTTGATTTTATTTTTTACTTTTATCTTTGACCGTCATTCTAACCCCCGCCCAGCAACTTCACACCCACTTGTCTCCTGTTCCAAATCCCAACCCTCAGCTTCCCTCAGCCCATGCAGAATAGGTGGTTCGAGTTTGTTGGTTCCCAGTGCAGTGGTAGCTAGACCATAGACTTCTGGTTATGTATCTGGTTCTACTGAGTTACAGTTCATATAAGGAAATCTATCAATTGAAATGAACTCATTAGGCCCTCATCTATGGATTTCACATGACTGTGAATACAGATATGCCTCTGTTGGTCACAGATACCCCCCCCCCCCCCCCAAAAAAAAAGGTAGGGGCATTAATCAGAAAACCAGTCAGTATCTGGTATGACCACCATTTGCCTCGTGCAGCGCGAAACATCGCCTTCTCATAGAGTGGATCAGGCTGTTGATTGTGTCCTGTGAAAAGTTGTCCCACTCCTCTTCAATGATTGTGCGAAGCTACTGGGTATTGGCGGGAACTGAAACATGCTGTCGTACACGTCGATCCAGAGTATCCCAAACATGCTCAATGGGTGACATGTCTGGTGAGTAGAGGTCGACCGATTATGATTTTTCTTTTTTTTTGTAATCACGACAATTACAACAATACTGAATTAACACTTATTTTAACTTCTTGGATATTGGGGGCGCTCTTTTAATTTATGGATAAAAAAACGTGCCCGTTTTAAGCGCAATATTTTGTCACGAAAAGATGCTCGACTATAATTGGCAGCTTTGGAAAGAAAACACTCTAAGGTTTCCAAAACTGCAAAGATATTATCTGTGAGTGCCACAGAACTCATGCTACAGGCGAAACCAAGATGAAACTTCAACCAGGAAATGGGCAGAATTTTTGAAGCTCTGTTTTCCATTGTCTCCTTATATGGCTCTGAATGCGCCGGGAATGAGCCTTCCCTTTCTATCATTTTTCCAAGGTGTCTGCAGCATTGTGACGTATTTGTAGGCATATCATTGGAAGATTGGCCATAAGAGACTACATTTACCAGGGGTCCGCCCGGTGTCCTTTGTCTAAATTGGTGCGTAATCTACAAGCTGCACACAGTCATCCAGTGATTGAGAGGAGAGAGGAGGCTTTCAATGAACGATATATCATAAAGAGATATGTGAAAAACACCTTGAGGATTGATTCTAAACAACGTTTACCATGTTTCAGTCGATATTATGGAGTTAATTTTGAAAAAAGTTTGGTGTTTTGAAGACTGAATTTTCGTTTTTTTTTGGTAGCCAAACATGACGCACCAAATGGAGCGATTTCTCCTAAACAAATAATCTTTCAGGAAAAACTGAGCATTTGCTATCTAACTGAGAGTCTCCTCATTGAAAACATCTGAAGTTCTTCAAAGGTAATGATTTTATTTGAATGATTTCTGTTTTTTGTGAAAATGTTGCCTGCTAATGCTAACGTTAAATGCTACGCTAGCTGGGCTAGCTGTTACACAAATGCTTGTTTTGCTATGGTTGAGAAGCATATTTTGAAAATCTGAGATGACAGTGTTGTTAACAAAAGGCTAAGCTTGAGAGCTAGCATATTAATTTCATTTCATTTGTGATTTTCATGAATAGTTAACGTTGCGTTATGGTAATGAGCTTGAGGCTGTATTCACGACCCCGGATCCAGGATGGCTCGACGCAAGAAGTTAACTTAATATAATACATCAATAAAATCAATTTAGCCTCAAATAAATAATGAAACATGTTCAATTTGGTTTAAATAATGCAAAAACAAAGTGTTGGAGAAGAAAGTAAAAGTGCAATATGTGCTATGTAAGAAAGCTAACGTTTCAGTTCCTTGCTCAGAACATGAGAACATATGAAAGCTGGTGATTCCTTTTAACATGAGTCTTCAATATTCCCAGGTAAGAAGTTTTAGGTTGTAGTTATTATAGGAATTATAGGAATATTTCCCTCTATACCGTTTGTATTTCATTAACCTTTGACTATTGTGTAACAGTATAGCTTCCGTCCCTCTCCTCGCTCCTCCCTGGGCTCGAACCAGCAACACAATGACAACAGCCACCATCGAAGCAGCGTTACCCATGCAGAGCAAGGGGAACAACTACTAGAAGGCTCAGAGTGAGTGACGTTTGAAAAGCTATTAGCGCGCGCTAACTAGCTAGCCATTTCACTTCGGTTACATCAGCCTCATCACTGGAGTTGATAGGCTTGAAGTCATAACGAAGAGCTGCTGGCAAAATGCACAAAAGTGCTGTTTGAATGAATGTTTACGCCCCTGCTTCTGCCTACCACCGCTCAGTCAGATACTTAGATACTTGTATGCTTGTATGCTCAGTCACATTATACGCAACGCAGGACACGCTAGATAATATCTAGTAATATTATCAACCATGTGTAGTTAACTAGTGATTATGATTGATTGTTTTTTATAAGATAAGTTTAATGCTAGCTAGGAACTTACCTTGGCTTAATGCATTCGCGTAACAGGCAGTCTCCTTGTGGAGTGCAATGAGAGAGAGGCAGGCCGTTATTGCGTTGGACTGTAAGGTTGCAAGATTAGATCCCCCGAGCTGACAAGGTGAAAATCTGTCGTTCTGCCCCTGAACGAGGCAGTTAATCCACCGTTCCTAGGCCGTCATTGAAAATAAGAATGTGTTCTTAACTGACTTGCCTAGTTAAATAAAGTAAAAAATATATATATATATATTTTTTAATCGGCGCCCAAAAATACAGATTTCCGATTGTTATGAAAACTTGAAATCGGCCCTAATTAATCTGCCATTCCTTTAAATTGGTCGACCTCTACTGGTGAGTAGGCAGGCCATGGAAGAACTGGGACATTTTCAGCTTCCAGGAATTTATATAGATCCTTGCGACATGGGGCCGTGCATTATCGTGCTGTCTGCCACCATCACCTCATGTTTCAGCATGATAATGCACGGCCCCATGTCGCAAGGATCTGTATAAATTCCTGGAAGCTGAAAATGTCCCAGTTCTTCCATGCACGACAATTGGCCTCAGGATCTCGTCACGGTATCTCTGTGCAATCCAATTGACATCAATAAAATGCAATTTTGTTGATTGTCGGTAGTGCCTGCCCATACCATAACCCCACTGCCACCATGGGGCACTATGTTCACAACGTTGACATCAACAAACCGCTTGCCCACACAACGCCATATATTCTGTCTGCCATCTGCCCTGTACAGTTGAAACCGGGATTAATCCGTGAAGAGCTAATTTCTCCAGCGTGCCAGTGTCCATTGAAGGTGAGCATTTGCCAACTGAAGATGGTTATGACGCTGAACTGCAGTCAGGTCAAGACGCTGGTGAGGACGACAAGCACACAGACAAGCTTCCCTGATACTGCTTCTGACAGTTTGTGCAGAACACCTTCGGTTGTGCAAACCCACAGTTTCATCAGCTGTCCGGCTGGCTGGTCACAGACGATCCCACAGGTGAAGAAGCCGGATGTGCAGGTCCTGGGCTGATGTGGTTACACGTGGTCTGCGGTTGTGAGGCTGGTTGGACATACTGCCAAATTCTCTAAAACAACGTTAAAGGCGGATTATGGTAGAGAAATGACCATTAAATTATCTGGCAACAGCTCTGGAGAACATTCCTGCAGTCGGCATGCCAATTGCATGCTCCCTCAGAACTTGAGACATCTGTGGCATTTTGTTGTGTAACAAAACTACACATTTTAGGATGGCCTTTTATTGTCCCCAGCTTCTTGATATGCCACACCTGTCAGGTGGATGGATTGTCAATGGAGAAATGCTCATTAACAGTGACGTAAACAAATGTGTGCACAACATCTTAGAGAAACAAGTTTTTGTGCGTATGGGACATTTATGGGATCTTTGATTTCAGCTCATGAAACATGGGACCAACACTTTACATGTCGCATTTATATTTCTGTTCAGTGTATATTTGAACATTCGTTTTCGAAAATACACAGCTTGATAGACGTGTAGGCTATTTCCACAGCCAAGTAGATACAACTATTCACAAAGTAAGGGAGAGAGAGCGACAACTGCAAGTGAGCTCTCACATTTTTCAACATGTTGGAGTTAGATAAACTTTGATTTTTTGGCAGGGACATATACATATACTACTACATATACTACATATATACATATACTACTACCCTCCACAGCATAACTTTCACTCCAGATCAAAACTCCAGACCTACAACCTAATTTTGGACAGAATTACCTGGAAGGATTACTACTACCAATGATTCCTTTTTCCAAGATATACAGATGGTGCTCTAGCAAACAAAGAGCAGAGACCTGAGGACACCTTCCAACCTGGAACTGAGACAGACCAGATACAACTTCAATTCGCACTCAGGTGTGAAATGAGCGGTGTCGAAGCCTTTGAGCCCAACTAATGGCAGGAGTCTCACAGGCTACCCCACCCAAATCCAGAGGTCTTTGAAGTCCTCTCCCGCTGTTCAGAGACAATCCACTGGCATTTTCTACAATAAATCTGCCTCCAGAAATAAAAGCTTCTCCCAAGTGGGTGTGAAACCTTCTCCTGTTGCCTGCTGCACTGCTGCTTGGATTCTACCTGACAATCTGATCACCGCCTGCCCTGGCTTGTCTCGCCCTGTCTGGTACTGGTACCCCCACCACATTCCCCCTCTCTCCCGAGAATTTGCTTGCCTCCAGCAAACAGGCACTGCTGGGGTGAGTGACTCTGAACTTACAATGGCTAGCCCCAAGTCGTTATATTTTTCCTCTTGTGCATTTCGCTATTTTACTATTTGCCTCATGACTCCTGCATGCTTTGTTGACTATGAACTTTCTTTTTTACCCAACCGTGGGACAGACTATGTTGGTTCCCACACTTGGGACTCTGACTCTCTATTGGTTAGACAGACATTTGGCCTCCCGTCCTATTCTAACCACCTCTCACCGGCTTTGTATTCATGTTACCTGATGAAATTGCTGTACAATATGATCTAATGCACATTCAAATGTCATAAATGAACACTGCAGAGCTCTGCTTGTCCTGCACCGTGCCTTTATTGTTTTACTGTTGATGATATCTGGAAATGTGCATGTACACCCTGACCCATCTACTGTTGCTAGCTCTGATATCTGCTTCACTGATTTCTGCTCTTGTGAAAGCCTGGGTTTTCTGTACGTTAACACTAGAAAATAATAGAAAATAATACCTACAATGGACCAATTGAAAGTGTAGGTTCACAGCTGCAATCCAGAAGTGTTTGTCACTACTGAGACGTGGTTAAGGAAGAGTGTTTTGAATACTGATGTTAACCTTTCTGGTTATAACCTTTTTCGTCAAGAGAGATCTTCCAAAGGTGGGGAGTGGCAATCTTTACCAAGGATCACCTTCAGTGCTCGGTTGTCTCCCCCAAGTTTGTCCCCAAACAATTTGATTTGCTGGTTTTAAGCATTAAACTTTCAAATAGCTCTTTGTTGACTGTTGCTGGGTGTTATCGTCCTCCATCAGCACCGGCCTGTATCCTACCTGCCCTAAGCTCTCTCCTGGCCCCTTACACTAAGTCTGAATTTGTCCTGCTAGGTGACCTAAACTGGGACATGCTTAAACCACCTGACCATGTCCTAAAGCAATGGGACTCCCTAAATCTTTCTCAGATGATTACCAATTCCACAAGACATGACTCCAAACACCCAGAAAAGGCTACTCTCCTCGATGTTATCCTCAGAAAATAATCCTGGTAGGTATCAGTCTGGTGTTTACTTAAAGGTTAGGCAAATGAGAAGTAAGTGCACTCAGGCTATCCCAAAGGCCTAAGTTAGTTACTTTAAGGAGCAGTTCTCTCTCTGTGGGTCTAACCCCAAAAAGTTCTGGAAAATGGTTTAAAGACCTGGAGAATAAACTTTCCTACTCACAGCTGCCCATGTCCCTTAAAGTTGATGATATGATTGTTACTGACAAGAAGCACATGGCTGAGCTCTTTAATCACCACTTCATTAAGTCAGGTTTCCTATTTGACTCAGCCATGCCTCCTTGCCCGTCCAACATTTCCTCATCTCCCACCCCTTCTAATGCGACTCGCCCCGATACTCCTCCCTCTTTTTCCCCTGCCCCACTACAAAGTTTCTCCCTGCAGGCGGTCACTGAGTCCGAGGTGCTAATGGAGCTCCTTAAACTTGACCCCAAAGTCAGATAGTTTAGACCCTTTCTTCTTTAAGGTTGCCGCCAAGCCTATCTCTAACCTTTTTAACCTGTCTCTCCTCTCTGGGGAGGTTCTCATTGCTTGGATGGCAGCCACGGTTCATCCTTTATTTAAAAGGGGAGATCAAGCTGATCCTAACTGTTATAGGCCTATTTCTATTTTGCCATGTTTATCAAAAGTGTGGGAAAATCTTGTCAATAATCAACTGACTGGCATTCTTAATGTCTATAGTATTCTCTCTGGTATGCAATCTCATTTCCACTCAGGTTATGGATGTGTCACTACAACCTTTAAAAGGTCCTCAATGACGTCACCATTGCTCTTGATAGCAAGCAAGGATAATTAGGTACGTTTAGTCTGACCTGTTCAAACTTCAACATAGTATATGTTTGTGTATCAGATATCCCCTATCTCTAACTTCCATTGGTAATAGTACAGTGACTGTGTGTGTGTTCGTGGATGCAAGAGATGCAGATACCTGGCTCTCAACACATCCACAATAAGGTGATTACTAATAACACAGTATAGCAAAAATGTCCAGTAAAGCAACACCCTTTTCATTCCATGTGTCACTGATGAACTGTGCCTCAACTCTGCCTATTTCTACAGATGGACTGGAGATGCTTTTGCCAGACGCCAGCCTCAGTCGTTTGATGTGGAGACCATAATTGGCTAGGTTTTATCTAAAGTGTTCAAACTTCAACGTAGGTAATATCTGATACACAAACAGGTACTATCTTAACTGCCATTGGTAATCAAACTGTGATTGTGTATGTGTTCACAGACACATGTAAGGAGCAAGCCAAAAAGCTAGGCCAAATCAGCGGGTACAATTTCTCAACACAATGCCTACTCCACCCATGCTCTACCAATGTTTTCTAGCACACAGCTTTGACCTACTACAGTAGCTATGTTGGTATTGTACTTCAAACTATGTCTCGGCAGGTTGTATAGGATTCAAACATTCTCAAACAGCCTAATTCATACTCTTCAGAGGGATAATGGACTTTACAGGGCCCTGCTTTTAAAATTATGTATACCGAGATTATATATGTGTATATATATATATATATATATATATATATATATATATACATACAGTACCAGTCAAAAGTTTGGATGCACCTACTCATTCAAGGGTTTTTCGTTATTTTTGCTACTTTCTACATTGTGGAATAATAGTGAACACATCAAAACTATGAAGTAACACATGGGATTATGTAGTAACCAAAAGAAAGTGTTAAACAAATCAAAATATATTTTATATAGTAGATTCTTCAAAGTAGCCACCCTTTCCCTTGATGACAGCTTTGTACACTCTTTGGTTCTGTACTTCAGCACTTTGGATTTGAAATTATACAATGCCTATGAGGTTAAAGTGCAGATGGTAAACTTACATTTTAGGGTATTTTCATACATACTGTTTTGGGTGAACTGTTTAGAAATTACAGAATAATTTGTACATAGTCCCCCCATTTCAGGGGACTAAAGATATTGGGCCAAATTCACTTATGTTTATTAAAGTAGTCAAAATGTTGTATTTGGTCCCATTTTCCTAGCACGCAACAATTACATGAAACTTGTGACTCTACAAACTTGTTTGATGCATTTACTTTTTGTTTTGCTTGTGTTTCAGATGATTTTGTGCCCAATAAAAATGAATGGTAAATAATGTACTGTGTCATTTTGGAGTCACTGTCACGCCCTGACCTTAGAGAGCCTTTTATTATCAAATTGGGTTAGGTCGGGTGTGACTAGGGTGGGTACTATAGTTTTGCTATTTCTATGTTGGCCTGGTATGGTTCTCAATCAGAGGCAGCTGTCTATCGTTGTCTCTGATTGGGGATCATATTAAAGGCAGCCTTTTGCCACTTTGAGTTTTTGTGGCGACGATCCACGGTCCGGTTCCTCCGCTGATGATCCACGATCCGGTTCCTCCGGCGACAATCCTCGGTCAGGTTCCTCCGGCGACGATCTACATTCCGGTTCCTCCGGCGACGATCCTATGTCCGGTTCCTCCGGCAATGATCTACATTCCGGTTCCTCCGGCGACGATCTACATTACGGTTCCTCCGGCGACGATCCTCGGTCCGGTTCCTCCGGCGACGATCCACGGTCCGGAGCTTCAGGCGATGATCCCGCACCAGAGTCGCCACCGAAGCGGGCGGAGCGAGGTCTACATCCCGCACCGGAGCCGCCACTATGTCTAGATGCCCACCCGGACCCTCCCCTATAGAGTCAGGATTTGCGGCCGGAGTCTGCACCTTTGGGGGGGGGGGGTACTGTCACGCCCTACCTAAGAGCCTTTTATTCTCAAATTGGGTTAGGTCGGGGGGTGACTAGGGTGGGTACTATAGTTTTATTATTTCTATGTTGGCCTGGTATGGTTCTCAATCAGAGCCAGCTGTCTATCGTTGTCTCTGATTGGGGATCATATTTAGGCAGCTTTTTCTCACTGGGTTTTGATGGGATCTTGTTTTTTGTGTAGTGCCTGTGAGCACTGCATTAGCTTCACATTTTGTTACTCTTTATTGTTTTTGTGAGTTACATGTAATAAACATGTGGAACTCTAAGCATGCTGCACCTTGGTCCGACATTCATTATAACGATCGTGACAGTCACTTTTATTGTAAATAAGAATAGAAAATGTTTCTAAACGCTTCTACATTAATGATGATTACGGATAGTCCTGGATCAATCATGAATAATGATGAGTGAGAATTCACAAATATTATAACCCCAAGACATGCTAACCTCTAACCATTACAACAACAGGGGAGGTTAGCTTTTTTGGGGGGGGGTATGATATATGTGAATCTGTAACTTTCCCAACATATCACAAAGTGCTGGAGTACAGAGCCAAAACAACAAAAACGGTGTCATTGTCCCAATACTTTTGGAGCTACTGTAGTAGGTCAAAGCTGTGTGTGGGAAAACCTTGGTAGAGCATGGATGGAAAAGGCATTGTGGTGCTCGTCATATTTTTTCCCTTTTCAGCTTCAGTCCAATGCCTACCAATTGATGTTGATCTACACTTGGACATATGTGTTTTAATCATATTGATATTTTTTCACTTCTTCACAGCCGGTCTTGCCATGCTCAGATACTGCTGGCTAACCAACTAGTTTAATACACATTATCCAGAATAATAGTCTTATTTAGGGATGTCAGAATACTGAAACACTCACATTTTCTACCAAACAGGGTCAATCAATAGATCATCACCATACACAGTGGTGATGATACACAGTCCCTTCAATGGGAATGAGATGATACATTAATATCACAGTCTCCTTGCAGTACTTGAGGCACTGTAGTTAACTAAATTAGGTACCTAAATGATGCAAATGTCAATACAGCATTCCTGGAAGCGGGGAGTCATTGTTGCACACACGCATGCGTGCACTCACACACACACACGCACACACACGCATGCGTGCACTCACACACACACACACACGCATGCGTGCACTCACACACACACACACACGCACGCATGCGTGCACTCACACACACACACACACGCATGCGTGCACTCTCACACACACACACACACACACACACACACACACACGCATGCGTGCACTCACACACACACACACACACGCATGCGTGCACTCACACACACGAACAGGTTCAAGAAAAAATCAGTCAAACTAGCTGCCTGTATTAATGCCATGCAATGAGGTAAGATAGCTTTAAACATTTTTGGCAGCAAACTGTTTCTGAGCCAAAGTCAATGTTACTCAGTGTAACACTACCAATTTCTCATCTTTTTCTTTAATTTGATTGAAAGGAACCCATTCAACCCTGTACTAAAGCCATAGACTGCATTTACACAGGCATCCTAATTATTATACACTATATTTAGAAAAGTATGTGGACACCCCTTCAAATGGGTGGATTTGGCTATTTCAGCCACACCTGTTGATGACAGGTGTATAGAAATCGAGCACACAGTCATGCAATCTCCATAGACAAACATTGGCAGTAGAATGGCCTTCCTGAAGAGCTGTGATTTTCAACGCGGGATCATCATCGGATGCACCACATTCCATACTAAAATAGAGTCCTCTCATTGGACTCTTTCACAGGGATGCAATTTTGTCAATGCATTATGCATACGGTGCATTCAGAAAGTGTTTATACCCCTTTACTTATTCCACATTTTGTATTCAAAATTGATTCCATTAATTTTTTTCACACCCATCTACACACAATACCCAATAATGACGAACTGAAAACACGTTTTATAGACATTTTTGCAATTGTATAGAAAATGAAATACAGAAATATAGTCAATACTTGTTAGAATCACCTTTGGCAGCGATTACAGCTGTGAATGTTTCTGGGTAAGTCTCTAAAAGTTTCCCACACCTGGATTTTGCAACACTTGCCAATTTTTTTTTTCAGAATTCTTCAAGCTCTGTCAAATTGGTTGTTGATCATTGCTAGACAACCATTTTCAGGTCATACCACAGATTTTCAAGCAGTCAAAACTGAAACTCTTCTTGGTAAGCAACTCCAGTGTAGATTTGCCCTTGTGTTTTAGGTTGTTTTAGGTTATGTCCTGCTGAAAGGTGGAAAGCAGACTGAAAACGGGTTTCCTTTGGGATTTTGCCTGTGCTTAGCTCCATTCTGTTTATTTTTCAAACCTGAAAAACTCCCCAGTCCTTTACAATTACAAGCATACCCATAACATGATGCAACCATCACTATGCTTGAAAAGTGTGGCACTCAGTAATGTGTTGAATTGGATTTTCCCCAAATATAAGTTATTTACTTTGGCACATTTTTAGCAGTATTACTTTAGTGGCTTGCTGCAAACAGGATGCATGCTTTGGAATATTTTTGGGAATATTTTATTCTGTACCTGCTTCCTTCTTCTCAATCCGTCAATTAGGTTAGTATTGTGGAGAACTACAATGTTGTTGATGCATCCTCAGTTTTCTCCTATCACAGCCATTAAAATCTATAACTGAAATCCCTGAGCGGTTTCCTTCCTCTCCGGCAACTGAGTTAGGAAGGACACCTGTCACGCCCTGATCTGTTTTACTTGTCTTTGTGCTTGTCTCCACAGCCCTCCAGGCGTCACCCATCTTCCCCATTATACCTTGTGTACTTATACCTGTGTTTTCTGTTTGTCTATTGCCAGTTTGTCTTGTTTGTCAAGCTTACCAGCCTTTGTCCTGTCAGCTCCTGTCTTTTCCCCAGCCTCTCTTTTTCTTGTCCTCCTGGTTTTTGACCCCTGCCTGTCCTGACTCTGAACCCGCTCGCCTGACCACTCTGCTTGCCCCTGACCCTGAGCCTGCCTGCCATCCTGTACCTTTGCCCCTATCTGGATTTCCGACCTCTGCCTGACCTGACCCTGAGCCTGCCTGTAATCCGGTACCTTTGCCTCTGTTGTTGTAAAAAACATTGTTACTTCGACACGGTCTGCATCTGGGTCTTACCAAATCCTGAGAGACGTCTGTATCTTTGTAGTGACTGGGTGTATTGAGGTCTTTGTGGTTGAATCTGTGTTTGAAATTCACTGCCCGACTGAAGGATCTTACATACAATTGTGTGGTTTACAGAGATGAGGTGGTCGTCATTCAAAGATCATGTTAAATACTAACACGTACACATAATCCATGCAACTTATGTGACTTGTTAAGCATTTTTTTCTCCTGAACCTATTTAGGCTTGCCATAACAAATGGGTTGAATACTTAATGACTCCCCACATTTCAGCTTTTGATTTTGAATGAATTGTATTTTTATTTTATTTTCACATTATGGGGTATTGTGTGTAAATCAGTTACAACAAAAAAAATCTCTATTTAATACATTTTCAATTCATGCTGTAGCACAAAATGTGGAAAAAAGTAAAGGGGTGTGACATGGATTATGTGTACGTGCTAACATGTGACATGGATTAGCTGAAATGCCACCTGTGGTTTGTCTCTCAAATACATATACTACAGGAGGACACAGCAATCATTTAGGAAACTTATCGGTGGAGAGGTCTTTTTAGAACGCATGCAGATTCAGTCGTACATTTCAGGAGGATGTGATGACTGTTTAACGTAGAGAACGTAATTGATTGATTGCGTTTATATGGATTTATTGTGACAAGTTGAGAAAATAAAAGGGCTGGTGGAAGACAGGTCCTTACTATCAGAAAGGCTACATACTTATCTGTTAATAAAAAAAGTACTTAGAAATGCTATCATGGCTCCTGTCAACCATATTACACTAAAGGTTAACTGGTTGTAAAGTAAGGCTTTGTAATGATAGCTACTTGTAAAGTGTTACCATCATACCCTAACAGTTCTTAAAATACTTTAACAGACTTCCTGTTTCCTGTTTTATCAATCGCTAACATCACATGAACAGACTTTCATTACTTTGCATGTCCCTGCACAGCTTAGCATTTTACTGCCTACTCTAATCTTTCTGCTACTATAGAGTTTTGAATTGAAGTCTGTCACATAACCTTATCACAATGCCCTACACCCCACTGCTCCCTCTATCTCATGGTAGATAACGTGCATCTCAATCCAGGGGCTTTCAGCGACGGGGCCAGGTTCAATGGGAAGCCGTTTGTTATCTTAGCTTGGGGGTGACCATAAAAGCAAGATAGCAACCTGCAACTCAATAACCATAGAGTGGAGTTAGTTGACGGTGCCTGAGGGAGACGTATGAACTAGACCCTCTGCTTTGGAGGAGTAATCCCTCTAATACCAGACTGGATTTCCCTCTACACAAAGCTGTTCAGAAACACAGGATGTTTCTGGGTGGGCATCTTGACTCCCACACTGCACAATAACAGATTTTGTGTGCATCCCAATTGGCACCCCATTCCCTATATAATGCACTACCTTTGACCAGAGCTCAAATGGAATCCAATTCTCTCTATAGGATACTGAGAGGAAAAAGTTGTGCTGTTTCGGAGTGGTTGCTAAAGTGACATCCGCCAATCATCGTACAAAGGCTGTTTGGAAATTGTGGTCTCAATCTTTTCCCTGAACCAGACAAGAGGGGGCAGGGGGTAGAGGGTTTAGGAAGGTTGACTGACAGCTATGTGAATGAACGACACTAACAGGGGTACAGGCAGGAAGGAATACCTCTTGCGAAGATGTTGGTCTGTCTGTTTCTGACTAACCCTGGGAATTGATTCAGTTAATACAGTCTATTGTTTAGTAACTGTTATGATCTGTATATGGGGCAAATGATGGAATTCTGCTGGTGTCCTTTTTGTCCTATTCACCATATGACACCTGGCAACAAGGGTGCATCCAATTTGTTGCTATTGTTTTCCTCCTCCGGGGCCATTCACAAACAAGCAAAACTTAGTTAAATATGAGTTAAATTGATCAAAGCGATTAAATAACGTGCACATAATTAGAAAATAAACGTTTTATTTTCAAGCAGAATAAGCACTCGGAAGCCAACTTTCGTTTAGCATTTGTGAACGGGCCGGAAGGAGGAAAACAATCACATTTGAGTTGGCATCATATGGTGACTAGTCGTAGCGGGATGCCAGTTAATTTATAATTTTCTAGAGCATTTGTATGAGTGTGTGCGTCTGTCCGTGTGGCTCAGTGACGATTTTAGCATGTAAATCTTGGACGGGCAAAAATAAATAATAAATACGGAATGCCTGCCAGCAGCCACTACACACCACAAAACAATACATTAATTGCAATATAACGGTGAAAAACGGTGGGCAATTCGAATGTAACTCTACGGCAGCACCCGAAGGGCTAGAATTTTCAATGTCTCCTCTTACACTTGGCAGTAATGTGAAGTCCCCATGAGTGACAGAACACTGAGCCAATCACGGCGCGACGCCCCATATCTTCTGCTGGCTTGTCCCACCACAAAAAGCACTGAGCTAGGCAGAAACACCTGCATTTTGGAGCAGCCTTATTGAAGAAAACAAAAACGAGACCATGTTTGTATGCGGCTTTATTAACTCAATATATATTCATACATTGCTTGCAAACTGATGTGACACGTATTAATGCCAAAACAACATGCAAAACCTGCCCTGAATGACGGGTCGCCACTGGTGTAGCTATTCTTTTGAATATTCTATAGGCACACACACACGTTGATGTATGTATGTGTGAGAGAGTGTACTGTGCAGTGGAGGCTCCTCAGAGGAGAAAGGGGGGACCATCCTCCTCAGTGAAATTTCATAAAAACGTAAATAGTGAAACATAAAAATATATATTCTTTATAGATAAAACTGTATTAAATATATTCATATGTCACCAAATAATTGAGTAAAATACACTGTTTTGCAATGACAGTCTACAGTAACTTCAACAACACAGTCTGGGGTAGCATCATGGTGAAGACTGAGAACAGCTAGCTTCCGTCCTCCGGCTACATTGTATCAGGTATCAAGGTAAGACCCAAGTGCAGACTGTGTGAAGTAACAATGTTTGTTGTAACCACAGGGGCAGGCAAACGACAGATCAAGGCAGGCAGGGGTCGATAATCCAGAGCAGATGACAAAGTACAGGACGGCAGGCAGGCTCAGGGTCAGAGACAGGCAGTAGTCAGGCAGGGTCAGGACAGGCAAAGGTCAAAAACTAGGAGGATGAGAAAAAGCAAGACTAGGTGAAAAACAGGAGCTGAGACAAAACTCTGGTAGGGTTGAACAAGCAAGACGAACTGGCGCCAGACAGACAGAAATCACAGGTATAAATGCACAGGGGATAATGGGGAAGATGGGCGACACCTGGAGGGGGGTGGAGACAAGCACAAGGACAGGTGAAACAGATCAGGGCATGACACATTGACTTCAATACAAAACCTAAGAGTCTCGTAGGCCTCACCCCCTTCCATAGACATGCATAGTAATTATGACCACTTCCGGAGGACGTCCTCCAACCAATCAAAGCTTTTACAGTACTGACATGTTGTCCATCCAATCATAGAATTAGGATCAGAGAACAAACCTAGTGAGTTGTATTGGGATTGTGCCCAATCCCAATACAAGAGCATTATGGGGGTTCTATTTGTTGAAGAACCCCTTTCATTCTCTGGGGTACACGGTGAAAATGAAAAGAGATCAGTTTCAGAGAAGGATGTTTCATGAAGATCAGTTTCATGAAGAAGGATGAAAAGGTGAGGGCGATCAATACCAACTGGTATCAAAAGTATAGCTGGTTAACAAGGAGTCTTTCATCAAGCCGCCTGTATTGCTGATCTTGCCTCCATTTTTGGAAAGTCTGAGCCTTGGCTTGGGCGAAAGAGGGGTACAGTGACCTGAAGAACATCGATCGTTCAGTAGGCATCGATCGTTCAGAAGAACATCGATCGTTCAGTAGGCAGCTCCATCGATCATGACGAATGTCTGTGTATTCAAATTGCGCGACACAACGAGAAAGTTAGAAGAAACGGGGATGTTCTCAAGCTGATTATCAACACCACTGCGTTTTTGGACTTGCAAGAATGTGCCTTTAGAGGACACTACGAGAGGGGCTATTTCCGCCGACAAGGGAAACTACAATGAGCTTGCAGAGGTATTTGCACGTAAAAATGCTTTACTTGCTGAACATATCGAACTTTCGACTGTCTTTTCTGGGATGTCGAAATAAATTCCGAATGATTTGGTAGCTTCCATCGCATCATCCATTTAAAATTTGATTAAAGAGATGCGCTGTGTCAACCTATTTTCACGTGCGCTCAAGGAGGCTTTCCGCTTACCTCCGGAATTTATTTAATAACAAAGATGAAAACGCATCACTCCGGACAGACAAAAGTAAAAACTCATGATATGACTGTTGCAGCAGCATAGGCTACACTTAAACATTATAGATCTGACATGTTGTATTGGAAAAATAGACCATTTTTCAGTCTGATCAACTGTAGGCTACTAATAAGAGCAGACGCATACAGCCTATGTGCGCTGTCCATTTGGTGAGGGTAAACTAATTGGCAACGTTATGTATTTATAGTCCATTTGTGTGTCAGGAGAAAATGTGAATGTGATCAAACTTGGTTTATAGTCCAAATTGGGCTGGCTATGCTGCCTATACGTTTTCAATCCAAAGTTATTAACTGGAATTAATCAATCAACATAAATGTGATGCCAGATGTGAATACATTTTTAATAAGGCTTACAGTTTTATAGAACTGAATGATGCAAACATGCATAAAGCAAGGTCAGCCCTGTGAGTTCTATTGTCTATCAGTTGTTGTCTCTGTGTCTGGGTAGAGGGAATCCCCTTCCTAATCTAGTCTAAATATAATGAATATGAACAAGTATAAGGTAGCTGCAGTTTGACAGGGTTTTCAACCCCCCCAGGACCAGGAGTTTTTTTTCTTTCTGTTTTTTTAAAGCCATGTGACCTGATTAGCAAAATCTGGTCCTATCATAGCCTTATAAAACCTTTTTTTACAACTAATTAGTCACTGTCATACCTTACCATACCATACTGTCATCCAGAAATGTCCTGGATAGGTTAACAGATAAGGAAGAACTCTGCTCCCCAGGGGGTAAAAATTGCCTACCCACTCTGAGACCTATGGTGCCACCAGTCTGCTTGCAGTTGTCAGTTATCGTCAGGTATGTGGATGATCAGGGCGTTATTCAGGATTGTTATTTGGGCTACTTTGATGTGTCAAGTGGGTGAGATGCCAACTCTGTGTTTAACTTCACAGAGAAACTTGACCAAACCTATGATGGTGCAGCTGTAATGGTATGTATTTCCAGCTAAGTCCCATCCGGTTCCCTGATTAATAGGTGATGACCACTCCACTCCACTACCATTGTCAACTCTGTCCTGACATGAACTGAAGCTACATGTATGTCTCATGTGTGCACTCATCCACTGGCACATTGAATGTTTCCTCTCCAAGCACTGTGAGTACCCATATCAATCATTCTCATTACTCTATGTAGAGTCAATCACATATACACACAATTACATTATTACACATCAATGATTTTACTCCTTGCAGGTCAAGAGCTTTGATACAATCTATGGGATGCTGTCCCCATTGTAAACAGTGGCAAGTGGCCCAGGCATTATGGTAATTATGCCGTTTCTACATTAAGATTGGCCTTGGGAATTATATAAATATACTGAGCTAAAATATAAATGCAACATGTAACATTTTAAAGATTTTACTAAGTTGCAGTTCATATAAGGAAACTAGTCCATTTAAATCTTTAAATTAGGCCCTAATCTATGTATTGACATGACTGGGAATACAGCTATGCATATGTTGGGAGCGTGATACAGATACAATAAAAAGGTAGGGGCGTGGATCAGAAAACCAGTCAGTATCTGGTGTTACCCCCTTTTGCCTCATGCAGCGGGACACATCTCCTTTGTTGATCAGGCTGTTGATTGTGGCCTGTGTGAATGTTGTGCCACTCCTCTTCAATCGCTGTGTGAAGTTCCTATATATTGGTGGGAACTGGAACACTCTGCCGTACACGTACAGTTTAAGTCAGAAGTTTACATACACCTTAGCCAAATACATTTAAACTCTGTTTTTCACAATTCCTGCCATTTAATCATTGTAAAAAATTCCCTGTCTTAGGTCAGTTTGGATCACCATTTTATTTTAAGAATGTGAAATGTCAGAATAATAGTAGAGAGAATTATTTCAGCTTTTATTTCTTTAACTTGGGTCAAACGTTTCGGGTAGCCTTCCACAAGCTTCCCACAATAAGTTGGGTGAATCTTGGCCCATTCCTCCTGACAGAGCTGGTGTAACTGAGTCAGGTTTGTATCCCTCCTTGCTTGCACACGCTTTCTCAGTTCTGCCCACAAATTTTCTATAGGACTGAGGTCAGGGCTTTGTGATGGCCACTCCAATACCTTGACTTTGTTGTCCTTAAGCCATTTTGCCACATATTTGGAAGTATGCTTGGGATCATTGTTCATTTGGAAGACCCATTTGCAACCAAGCTGTAACATGTCTTGATTTTGCTTCAATATATCCACCTAATTTTCCTTCCTCATTCTTTCCTCATGATGCCATCTATTTTGTGAAGTGCACCAGTCCCTCCTGCAGCAAAGCACCCCCACAACATGATGCTGCCACCCCCGTGCTTCACGGTTTCGATGGTGTTCTTCAGCTTGCAAGCCTCCCCCTTTTCCTCCAAACATAATGATGGTCATTATGGCCAAACAATTTTGTTTCATAAGACTAGAGGACATTTCTCCAAAAAGTCTATCTTTGTCCCCATGTGCAGTTGCAAACCGTAGTCTGGCTTTTTTTATGGCAGTTTTGGAGCAGTGGCTTCTTCCTTGCTGAGCGGCCTTTCAGGTTATGTCGATATAGGACTCGCTTTACTGTGGATATAGATACTGTTGTACCTGTTTCATCCAACATCTTCACAAGGTCTTTTGCTGCTGTTCTGGGATTGATTTGCACTTTTCGCACCAACTATGTTCATCTCTAGGAGACAGAATGTGTCTCCTTCCTGAGTGGTATGACGGCTGCGTGGTCCCATGGTGTTTATACTTTCATACTATTGTTTGTACAGATGAACGTGGTACCTTCAGACATTTGGGATGAACCAAGGATGAACCAGACTTGTGGAGGTCTACAATTTTCTTTCTGAGGTCTTGGCTGATTTATTTAGATTTTCCCATGATGTCAAGCAAAGAGACACTGAGTTTGAAGATAGGCCTTGAAATACATCCACAGGTACACCTCCAATTGACTCAAATGATGTCAATTAGCATTTCAGAAGCTTCTAAAGCCATGGCATAATTTTCTGGATTTTTCCAAGCTGTTTAAAGGC
The DNA here is from genome assembly GCF_002021735.2 of Oncorhynchus kisutch. NCBI lineage: Eukaryota > Metazoa > Chordata > Actinopteri > Salmoniformes > Salmonidae > Oncorhynchus > Oncorhynchus kisutch. The sequence goes on from NC_034192.2 coordinate 40,718,854, forward strand.
ACAGTCAACTTAGTGTATGTAAACTTCTGACCCACTGGAATTGTGATACAGTGAATTATAAGTGAAATAATCTGTCTGTAAACAATTGTTTAAACATTACTTGTGTCATGCATATCTATAGTTTGTTAACAAGAAATTTGTGGAGTGGTTGAAAAACAACCTAAGTGTATGTAAACTTCCGACTTCATCTGTAGATCCAGAGCATGTCAAACATGCTCAATGGGTGACATTTCTGGTGAGTATGCAGGTCATGGAGGAACTGGGACATTTTCAGCTTCCGAGAATTATGTACAGATCCTTGCGACATGGGGCCGTGCATTGTCATGCTAAAACATGAGGTGATGAATGGCACGACAATGTGCCTGAGGATTTCATCATGGTATCTCTGTGCATTCAAATTGCCAATCGATAAAATGCAATTGTGTTCGTTATGCTTGCCCATTCCATAAGCCCACCGCCACCATTAGGCACTCTGTTCACTACGTTAACATCAGCAAACTGCTTGCCCAAACAATGCCATACACGTGGTCTGAGGTTGTGAGGACGGTGTGACGTACTGCCAAATTCTCTAAAATGACATAGGAGGTGGCTTATGTTAGAAATTAACATTCAATTATCTGGCAACACCTCTGGTGGACATTCCTGCAGTCAGAATGCCAATTGCACACTCCCGCTAAACCTGAGACATCTGTGGCATTGCGGTGTGTCACAAAACGGCACATTTTAGTGGCCTTTTATTTTCCACAGCACAAGGTGCACCTGTGTAATGATCATGCAGTTTAATCAGCATGATCATTACACAGCATGATCATCTTGATATGCCACACCTGTCAGGTGGATGGATTATCTTAGCAAAGGAGAAATGCTCACTAACAGGGATGCATACAATTTTAAATAAATATGTTGTGTACGTAAAACAAACAAAAAAATGTGTGTGGGGGGGGGGGGATCTTTTATTTCAGCTCATGACACATGTGACAAACACTTTACATGTTGCGTTTATATTTCTGTTAAGTATATATTGGGATTTGCTGGACGTTCGGGTCAATGAGAGGGTTGTTGGATTGACCTGAGGCTTTTGCATGTATGGATGTGCACGTAAGATTGATAATTGAGAAACTCGGATGACTCAACCTATCCTGAGTGTCATGAAATATGCATAATCTGCATTCGTGGACAAAATTAACCAAACCTGTTAGTGGTCTTTGAAATGTGGTTGTCACTTCAACCACTTTAATGAATTTATAAATGTACAGAAGGATGAATCATGTCACTAAAATAGGTTGGTGTAGTTACAGTTCACAAAAAGGCCTAATAGTAAAATCTACGTTATATATTTAGCATATTCACTCATGCAAGCTTCAAATCTTTGATGAAAGCATACTTTGTAATATTTAAAAATCCTGTGGGTTTGAGAGTGCAACCTATTGTTGATTTCTGATGATTCACATTCAAGTCACCTTGCAGCTAACCTGAAAAAAAAAAACGTGGGGGAAAATGTGGGGGAAAAACGTGGGGAAAAATGTATATTATGAATGCACTGCCGTAGGGAATTCTAAGGGTTATGGAGTGGAGATATGTGTGCTTTTAACTTAAAGGAAAGGAGAAAATGATGTGACATTTCTAAGTGATTAAACACCTCTAGGTAGCATGACATTAAATGGAGAGTAAATGTGACAATTCCGTTGCTTATCACTGTAATGGACTGAAACTCATAAGAAATGCACTTTAAAATATACTTGGTTTGACTTGATATGAATTCAGTTGACCCTGAAATTCATTTTTAATTTAACCTTTATTTAACTAGGCAAGTCAGTTAAGAACTGACTTTTCTCCCGAGTGGCGCAGCAGTCTAAGACACTGCATCTCGGTGCTGAGGTGTCACTACAGACACCCGGGTGTAGGCCGTCATTGTAAATAAGAAATTGTTCTTAATCGTCCTCCCTATAAAGGTAAAAAAAAAGTTTTTAAAGATTTTTTTATTTATTTTCAATGACAGCCTACCCCAGCCAAACCATAACCTGTATGATGCTGGGCCAATTGAGAAAATGATGTGACATTTCTAAGTGATTAAACACCTCTAGGTAGCATGACATTAAATGGAGACTAAATGTGACAATTCCGTTGCTTATCACTGTAATGGACTTTGGATGGTGTATCAATACACCCAGTCACTACAGAGATACAAGCGTCCTTCCTAACTCAGTTGCCGGAGAGGAAGGAAACCACTCAGGGATTTCACCATGAGGCCAATGGTGACTTTAAAACAGTTTTAAAGAGTTTAAAGGCTGTGATAGGAGAAAACTGAGGATGGTTCAACAACATTGTAGTTACTCCACTAACCTAATTGACTGAGTGAAAAGGATCCTGTTTGCAACAAGGCAGGATAGTAATACTGCAAAAAAAATGTGGCAAAGCAATTCACTTTTTGTCCTGAATATGAAGTGTTATGTTTCAGGCAAATCCAATACTTTACTGAGTACCACTCTCCATATTTTCAACATATAGGTGGCTGCATCATGTTAAGGATATGCTTGTAATCATTAAGGACTGGGAGTTTTTTCTGGATAAAAAATCAACTAAATGGTACAGGTAAAATCCTAAACCTGGTTCATTCTGCGTTCCACCATAGACTGGGAAATTAATTCACCTTCCATAGGGCAATAACCTAAAACAAGGCCAAATCTACACTGGAGTTGCTTACCAAGAAGACAGTGAATGTTCCTGAGCGGTAAAAATTTGAGTTTTGACTTAAATCTGTATGGAAATGGAAAATGGTTGTCTAGCAATGATCCAACAACCACATTTGACAAAGCTTGAAGAATGTAGAATAATCCAGGTGTGCAAAGAGCTTCAAGAAATACTCAGAGCTGTAATTGCTGCAATGGAGTATTGTGTGTAGATGGTTAGAAAAAAATCTATTTAATCCATTTTGATTTCAGGCTGAAACACCACAGAATGTGGAATATGTCAAGGGGTATGAATACTTTCTGAAGGCACCATAAACAGTGACGCTGCGAGTTAAGAGGACTGAGTTCAGAGCTGGCAGTTTGACAGTTACTGTATGTCAAGCTCATACCCAGCCTTCGTTTTATGCCTTCATCTTTACTATGTGATGCCAAATAGATCATCCTTCTCTTAAAGAAAGGGGGGGCAGAATCTCTCACAGTTAAGCAGATAGGTGTTGATCGATTGATTCAGCCACTCACCCATCCATCTATCCATCCAGCCAAATTACATTTGCATTTTAGTCATTTAGCAGACACTCTTATGCAGAGTAACTTAAAGTACTGAGTGCATACATTTTCATACTTTTCCTCCATCCACCCATCCATCCATCCTCCACATATATAAAGTAGATAAACCTATGCCTTGTGGATTGCACTTCTGAGCAACGCCACTATCAACAGACTCCTGGTTTTCTTCAACCCCTGTGATGCAGGTAATACAATTAGCTCTCTCCATGTTATTCTAAGCGACTGGGAGTTTAGAGCGCTCCTGGCTGGAGCCTTGTGTCAACACTCTCTCTGTGCATGGCACACCTGCCACACAGTGCCAGAGGCGAGGTAGACGGTGTTGGATGATCAAATGGAGCAGAGAGCTCAGTATCAAACGGCTTAGCAGAGACTGACAGAACATGAAGAGGGATAGAGAGAGAAATGAGGGAGGTAATTTGGGTGCCACAAAGAGTGAGAACCGTGAGTGACCAGACCTAACAACTAAATCACAAGGGAGTTTGGGGTTGAGATTTCAGCTGGTCTCAACATAGGTGCTCAACACTTTCGAAATGCTGTCTGCAAGATACTGTGTTAAGTCTTGAAAGGTGACGAGAGAAACAATCACAAGAGAATAAAAGCTCTGTGGACACACATGGCATGGTATTGACGTGCTGATTGTTTCGGTTCTGGGTTGGCTGGGAAGGATCCATTCAGGGTCGCCATCAGTAAGCACAAAATGGGGAAAAAAATACTGAAATGGAGTGAAACTCTGAGGTCCTATTTGAACTCTTCCAATAAGAATCACTCATTTTTGTTTTCTGTAGGAAAATGTTTTGCTTTTGAAACGGCTGTTGGTGGAAGAAGTTGAGGACCAAGATGCAGCGTCGTAAGTGTTCATCATTATTTTAATAAACTGAACACTAAATACAACAAGGAACAAAATAAACAACCGAAAGTGCTCCGTCAGGTGCAAAACACACTAAACAGAAAATAACTACCCACAAAACCCATGTGGGCAAGAGCTACCTAAGTATGGTTCTCAATCAGAGACAACGACAGACAGCTGTCCCTGATTGAGAACCATACCCGGCCAAAAACAAAGAAATACAAAACCATAGAAAAAAGAACACCCACCCTAGTCACATCCTGTTTTGCCACATCCTGTTGAGAGAAAAGTGATAGCTTTTAGGCGATAGAAAAAGGTGACTCAGTCATGTGGTCTGGGGAAAATGTCATCCACAACAACAGAGAACAGCATTGTCTGATGAATTGCCTGTTTTGGAAAATGTAATTTACTGTATGTCATATCACCCCATATATTAATACTGTATTTAAAAACACAATTTTCATCCATCCTTACTTTATGTAAGCCTAACCCACCCACTGGACATGCAAATAATGGAAAGTGCTCATCCGAGTCTAGTCCGATGAGCCCTGAAATAGACAAGCCAATTTCTACTGGAATTCGAAGGGACAGATCCAATTCCTTCAGAGCCCAGAACACCTTCTTTGTAACTTTAGTGTTATGCAGACCTTTCAACAAATGTCGTCCACACTCTAGCCGTATGATAATCCTTGAAAATCACCTCCAGTATGTTCTGACACTGGCCTTTTCTCATTTGGTCTCTCCTCAGTCCTCTCCTCAGTGACCCGGAAACCAACAAGTGGTTGAGTGGTCAAGGAGTGTGTAATTCATTAGTAGACAAAAGGAAGACGCCCCCCCCCCCTCCTCGTTGGCTCCTTTTGGCGAGGAAACATGTGTATCCTACCCGAGTCCTTTGCGGAAGAGTTTTGAAATATGCCACACCCCCTTTGAAGCAGTTGTTTTCTTGAAGGAGAAAAGCATTTACAACTATATGCCACTTATATATGTATTTATAAAATGTTTTGCGCAACTAGCTACATTGTTTTTTTATCACCTTATACATTTATTTTGGGATTCCACCGCCATTTCCCTGATAACGATAACATTTCATAGAAGTGCATTTGTCCACTTTCCCTCTCCTCGCCGCCTCTCCTGGATTACCTTTGACCTTTTTCAAAGGGAGGCCAGAGAGGACAGAGGAGAGAGGATGCAGGATTTGAGCAAATCCAATTGAGAAAATGTCACTCGCTCCCATATTAGCATGTGAAACCTGATACAAGCTTTTTCACTCCTTTTTCTTGTTCCCTGAGCCAGAAAGGTGGGAAAACAACCCGAAGTGTAGTAGCTTTCAAAAACCAGGTGGGGGCACTCTTGTATTTCTTGCATCTCTTCCCATGTAGGCCATGAGGGAGATAAATTATGAAGTGTCAGATCTTCCCAGAGGCTTAATTCACAGATGCTAGCGTAGCTGTGTGCGTGGACAGACTTGGGCAAAGGTTTTGCTGTATTCTCTGCTCACATACTTACCAGGGAGTTGTCTGTGTCAACGTGCAGCTGGGTCTAAGGGAGTACCAGAGATCATCCTATGGAGCTATGGGGGCAGCGTCAGTGTTTTTCTCCTGCCACAAACAAATTAAAAGTACAAGTGCACACCGACTTGGTTTGCTGGCAAATCACTGCATGGAGGCCTCTATGGACTCCTCCGGTACTGGGGGTGCCACTGCTCCCGGTCCTTTTCAGAATCGCCTACAAAGAGCAATTCAGTTTTAATCTGGCAGCTTCTTCCTTCTATGAACTGGTTACAAAGAGAAACAGGAAAGGCCAAAGAAAGAGTGCTTTGTGTCAGGGTAAAACAGTTGGTGTTAAATCTTTGAGGCAAAAAGGCTGCTTTTTAAATCCGCTTTAATAGTATTTGATAGATTTATCTCCTCCCTGTATCAATTCATCAAATCTTAAAGAATAAGTTATGTAAGAGCTGTATATGCAATCAGTTTCTCATCCATTGCTACCAAGAGAAACCTGTCTAACAGATCGGGGGCCAGTCTAGGTAAAGTGTGCTTCTCCAAAAACAAGCCTCCTGTATTGCTTTGGTATGTCTTAATGTTTCTTAGTATTTATTAGATGACTTGTGGCTGTCTTGATATGGACACCGCAGACTTATTTGGACAGTTAGCAACTTGTACCCATTCATTTTTTCTTCATGCTTTTGCCTATACGCTTACATTAAGCTAACATAGTTTCAGAACCCTATTTGACTGGATATTTCATATTTGTTAACCCTAATAAGTGAATCCAAAGAAATAATGCCTGAATTAGACATTTCCTACTGTCACCAGTTAGCTTTAATTACCAAGAGTTGTTCATTTGTTAGAACATTTCTATATCTGAGATGCCTATGCAGTTGAACACAATTTTAATTAAGGCCGCCGCCTCATGTGACAAGATTCTTGAAAGTCTTGACTCATGGTGCGATATGTCCATTTCAAGTTTCGAGTTCAATCTGACACGTTCTCAGCCCATGTAAACTAAATCATGATATCCCAATTGATTTGGTATTCTACAATGTTCGCTGACACAAACGTTGAGATGATGTGATTCCTTGACAATAGCTCCGTCACGTGCTATATTGTTGAGCTTCGAGTCACACCCCATTGAGTGAGACATCCGTCTAACCCTTGGGAAATCACTACTTGAATTCAAATGAGATGTGTGGGCAGGTATAAAAGGAACGTCAGACAGTTTGTTTCTTCACATCGAAGCACTTTAAATGAGCATCATACTGTCTTTAACCAGCCTATTTAGAAGTAGATATGTGGAGGGGTAAGGAGACTGGCATCATACATGATAATCAGGTTGATCATTTAAGACATACACATACAGTCAAAGGTCAAACTTTCAGTTCCAATTCTCTGCATGTGCATACAACCTATGAGGTAACACTGCGATGTGTGATCGTGCAAGTGGTCTCTTTCAATACTATTTCAATAAAGAAAGGAAAGGGGGATACCTGGTCAGTTGTACAACTGAATGCTTTCAACTGAAATGTGTCTTCCGCATTTGACCCAACTCCTCTGAATCAGAGAGGTTCGGGGGGGGGGGGGGGGGGGCTGCCTTAATCAACATCCATGTCTTCGGGGGGCCCAGGGAACAGTGATTTAGCTGTCTTGCTCAAGGACAGATCGTACTTGCATCGTGAAAACCAAGATCATTTCACCTCTTAAATGTAACTTCATGTAGTCTACAGAAGTAATTATTCATCATGAGAGGAAACAATAACTAGTTACGCTGCATAATCTAAGAAAGGGTCAAATCTCACAGTTCTGGTAAAAATAGTTATAAGTTGCTGAGGTGTAGTCACTTTTGAGAACACAAGCTTAAGTGCACAGTACAAATATGATAAAAATATGAAATATTTTGACATATTTCCTAGTAAATAAAACTGAATGAATAAGGCTTGAAATTACATTCTCTAAAAATAGTATAATCCAATTTATAGAACCACTATAAGATTTCACCTTCCTTATAACTATAAAATACATACAGTATGTTTTAGGGCTAGAGAAAGTGCATATTTTCTAAAGTTCTGTCTTGAACAAACGTCTGCCCCCATCGCTGTGAATGCCACACAGAGCTCTAGCTTGGCTTCCTGAACTTGTTAGGAACTCGCCTTTCATTTCACAGTAATCCTGTAAATCTACACTACATGACCAAAGGTATGTGGACACATGCTTGTCGAACATCTCATTCCAAAATCTTGGGCATTAATAGGAGGTTGGTCCCCCCCTTTGCTGCTATAACAGCCTCTACTCTTCTGGTTGGGGGACTTGCTTCCATTCAGCTACGAGCATTAGTGAGGTCAGGCACTGATGTTGGCCGATTAGGCCTGGCTCGCAGTCGGTGTTCCAATTCATCCCAAACGTGTTCGAAGGGTTTGAGGTCAGGGCTCTGTGCAGCCCCGTAAAGTTTTTCCATACTGATCTCGACAAACCGTTTCTGTATGGACCTCGCTTTGTGCATGGAGCATTGTCATGCTGAAACAGGAAAGGGCCTTCCCCAAACTGTTGCTACAAAGTTAGAAAGCACAGAATCGTCTAGAATGTCATTATATGCTGTAGTGTTAAGATTTCCCTTTAAGGGGCCTACCCCGAACCATGAAAAACAGCCCCAGCCCATTATTCCTCCTCCACCAAACTTTACAGTTGGCACTATGCATTGGGGCAGGTAGCGTTCTCCTGGCATCCGCCAAATGTAGATTCTTCCAGGTGGTGAAGCGTGATTCATCACTCCAAAGAACGCATTTCCACTGCTCCAGAGTCCAACGGCGGCAAACTTTACACCACTCCAGCCAACACGTGGCATTGCGCATGGTGATCTTAAGGTTGTGTGCAGCTGCTCCGCCACGGAAACCCCTTTCATGAAGCTCCCGGCGAACAGTTCTTGTGCTGCTGATGCTTCCAACGGCAGTTTGGAACTCGGTGATGAGTGTTGCCACCGAGGACAGACGATTTTTACATGTTACGTGCTTCAGCACTCAGCGGGGTCCTTTTCTGTGAGCTTGTGTGACTTGCCACTTCATGGCTGAGCCATTGTTGCTCCTAGACGTTTACACTTCACAAAAACAGCACATACAGTTGACCGGGTAGCTCTAGCAGGACAGAAATGTGACACACTGACTTGTTAGAAAGGTGGCATCTTATGACGATGCCCCGTTGAAAGTCTCTGAGCTCTTCAGTAGGGCCATTCTACTGTCAATGTTTGTCTATGGAGATTGCATGGCGGTGTGCTATATTTTATACACCTGTCAGCAACAGGTGTGGCTGAAATAGCCAATCCCACTAATCTGAAGGGGTGTTCACATACTTTTGTATATATAGTGTATTAAAAACAGAAGTGTTTGTTTAAAATCTGTGATTTTGTTTAGATTGCTGGCTATACATTGACCGCTGAATGTTCTATAGTGATTAAACCACTCTGTCCTATGATGTAAGGATTGCAGGCATGTGCTTTGTCAGTGGCTGTGACATAGGGTTCAGCCAGGAGTTGATGGACAGTCGGGAGAGTGAATGAAATGGTAGGAGGGACATCCCAGAATTTTAGGTGGTTCAGATTTCACATCCTACATCACACAGGCTCAAAACTACTATGTCTGTGGGAACCAGGGCTATCACTCAAAGCAATTTTGATAAGTGAAAATGTTGGTCGGAACCGAAACAGGGGACTTTACATCTAAGAGGTTTTAAGAGTTCAGATAATAGAAAAGAGTCAATGTGTGATGATGGTCTCCAATGACACCAATGGAATCTATGTCCTCAAGTAAATAAAAAACAAAAGTACTTTATTTACTTAAGTATTCAGACCCTTTACTCAGTACTTTGTTAAATCACTTTTGGCAGCATTTACAGCCTTGAGTCTTCTTGGATATGAACTATAAGCTTTGCACACATGTATTTGGGGAGTTTCTTCCATCATTCTTCTCTGCAGATCCTCTCAAGCTCTGTCAGGTTGGATGGAGGGAGCGTCGCTGCACAGCTATTTTCAGGTCTCTCCAGAGATGTTAGATCGGGTTCAAGTCTGGGCTCTGGCTAGGCCACTCAAGGACATTCAGAGACTTGATAAACATCCCAAAAGCATGATGCTGCTACCTCCATGCTTTACCGTAGGGATGGTGCCAGGTTTCCTCCAGGCTTGACTCCTGGCATTCAGAACTCCAAGCTGGCTGTTGAGTGCCTTTTATTGAGGAGTGGTTCTGTCTGGCCACACAACCGTAAAGGCCTGATTGGTGGAGTGCTGCATAGATGGTTGTCCTTCTGGAAGGTTCTCCCGTCGCCACAGAGGAACTCTGGAGCTCTGTCAGAGCGACCATCAGGTTCTTGGTCACGTCCCTGACCAAGTCCCTTTGCCCCCGATTGCTCATTTTGGCCAGGTGGCCAGCTCTAGGAAGAGTCTTGGTGGTTCCAAACTTTGTCCATTTAAGAATGATGGAGGCCACTGTCTGGGAGCTCTACAGACAATTCCTTCAACCTCTTGGCTTGGTTTTTGCTCTGACATGCACTGTCAACTGTGGGACCTTAAATAGACAAGCCGCATTTCTCTGTGCCTTTCCAAATCCTGTCCAATCAATTAAATTTTCCACAGGTGGACTCCAATCAATCGGCCGGGAGTCCCATAGGGTGGCGCAAAATTGCGTCGTCCGGATTAGGGGAGGGTTTGGCCGGAGGGGTGGCTTTACTTGGCTCATTGCACTCTTGGGATGGGCCGGGTGCCTACAGGCTGACCTTGGATGTCGGGTGAATGGTGTTTCCTCTGACACATTGGTGCGGTTGGCTTCCAGGTTAAGTGGGCGGGCAGGGTTGCATAAGTTATTTTCTAAATGTAATCCGTTATAGTTACCTCTCCAAAATGGTATCAGTAATCTGATTTCTTTCCCCTTGAGAGACATTTGAAGAAGACAAACGTGTGTTACCAATTGAACAACATCTATTGCTGGATAAATCAATGTTAAAGTTCACATAGCTGCCCATATATGGATGTTACATTTTACTTTATGGGTTGGTTAGGCTTCTTCTAACCCATCGCTTTCTACTACATATAATAATACGATTAAATGATATCTTTGCATTAAAAACCAAAATCAGAATTCCATTAATTCCAATAAATGTTATACTCCTTGATCTTCAAGAATGGGACTATTTAACGGCAGCTTCATTAAATAGTACCCGCAAAACACCAGTCAATGTCAACCATGAAGAGGCGACTCCAGGATGCTGGCCTTCTGGGCAGAGTTGCAAAGAAAAAGCTATATCTCAGACTGGCCAATAAAGATTAAGATGGGAAAAAGAACACAGACACTGGACAGAGGAACTCTGCCTAGAAGGCCAGAAGAGTCGCCTCTTCATTGTTGACGTGGATTAGCTAACACAACATGCCATTGGAACACAGGAGTGATGATTGTTGATAATGGGCCTCTGTACGCCTCTGTAGATATTCCATTAAAAAAGCCGTTTCCAATTCCAATAGTCATTTACAACATTAACAATGTCTACACTGTATTACTGAACGATTTGATGTTATTTTAATGGACAAGCAATGTGCTTTTCTTTAAAAAAACAAGGACATTTACAAGTGACCACCAACTTTTGAACGTGTGTGTGTGTGTGTATATATGTATATTTTATATATATATATATTAATCCCAAAATTGATGTAGTAACTACAGATTGCATCTTTTAAGTTCATCAAAAGTGTGTAAGTTTGATCATGTGTCCATTTGGCCTATGGATTTTTATTTATCAGGATGAATTAGATTGAGTAATAAAAGCCCCACTGTTATTCCATAGGCCTGGATCCGCACTGCAGCTGTTGCAAGAGTGCATTTTTCACTGGCAGTCCACTGGATTCAAAAACAATGATTGATAGGCAGCTTAAACTTCTTGGATTCCACCATTATTGGGTTCAAATACACATTAAGATTTGTGAACAGCCATCCACAACAACCACATTCTGTAAGGCGCAAATAGCTAAATGAGAGAGCAGCAGTGTGATTCACAATAATGCACTATGTAGTTATCAATAATAAGTGATATCCATATCACTGTAGACTACACCACTGCTGTCATCCTTACCGCCAAGCATTTATTCAAGTTGGATAATCTTTGGATGCCGACAGCAGTCGCACCATTGGAAGACATAGCTTGTACTATAGGTTACAAAAGCCTATTCCTGCTCTTTTCCCGCTATCCATCAAACACATTTGCTGTGTCATCATAGTGTCTCTGACTTGTGGTCAGACTCGCTCAGATAGAACACACTTAAACTTGTGCCTTTTTTCAATGCTGATTTGAATGTCATTAAGAAAACAAGAGAGAATTGTCCCAAGTTCTTTTTAGCAAACATCCTTTCAGAATTTAAACGTAATCTTGAAGTAATCATCTAGTTTTTCAAAATGATCTGTAATCTGAATACAATATTTTTGCTGATAACGTAACGGATTACAGTTACCCGTTTTTTTGTAATCCCTTACATGTAACAGATTACATGTAATCCGTTACTCCCCAACCCTGCAGGCGGGTGTTAAAAAGCATGGTTTGGCGGGTCATGCTTTGGAGGACGCATGACTCGAACTTCGCCTCCCGAACCCATTGGGGAGTTGCAGCAATGAGACAAGATCAAAATTGGGGAGAAAAAGGGGTAACATTTCTTTTTTAGAGATATGTATATAAAAAAATACAAATTAAATTGGCCAATTCCCTGAGCTAGATAATCTGCAGTATATCAGATTTCATTGAAAACAACCAACCACCACCCAGCAGCCCTTTGTCTTGGTGCAGCATCTTCAGTTTCTCCCTCATCCCTCAGCCCAGTTCAGGGATCAGCCCGTTTCTCTCAGCCCAGTCCAGCAATTAGCACAGACTAGTGAGGATAATCCCTATTGTGTTCATCAGAGAGGCTGTCCCTCTGCACAGGGCTCCGCAGCACGTCCACACATCAGAGGCTATCCCTCTGCACAGTGCCCCACAGCACGTCCACACATCAGAGAGGCTATTCCTCTGCACAGTGCACCACAGCACGTCCACACATCGACTGTACGGCTGGAAAGAGTTTTACTGACTTTGTACAAGAGGGCCTGTGAAAAACCAAAACAAACATGGCATCGACTTATCTTGCCATTTGACTCGGGCCTTTTCCTGTTACGCTTACTCAGGAAGAAATCGAACGAGACGGGCTTCGTACAAGGACTGAAAGCGTAAACAGTCGATTTGTCAACATTCTATTAGCCTTGTGTGTTAGCATGGCATAATGTTTTTTTAAAACCTACCCTGTTTTTTAAAAAACAACTTTGGAGGTACCAATGGAGAGGAGACCAGAGCAGGGGAAAATAGGGGGAAATAAGAGACTTGTGATTTCAGCTACTAGTACATTGGCTAATCAAGAATACATTATGGAAATGATTGGTCTTGCCCCACGTTTGAAAATCTGGGCTGTGTTCAATTAAAACATAACAACATTTCCCGAAGAAGATCAAAACAAAAATACAGTGGAAACTGAATATGGTTATTGACATACCCTGAACATAAAGTGTTACCGGATAGCCGGAATAGATTGTTAGGGAAGACTACCATTTCCTCTATTGTGATTATTATTCATCAATTCAATAAGTCTTGCTTATTTTGCATTCATTAATGCATAGTACAAAGTGCACTACAACAGATTAATGAAGACCTAGAAATAATCAGACACTAGTTGTGTTGGCGCCACACAGCAGACAAGGCTGCATAACATTTTTATTTCAAACATCCAAGCTACTAGCTAGTCCTTTATAATCTCTACGCTGTTTGATGGGAGAGTTCACACAAATTACAAAACGACTCATTGGTTTCCTGACACCATAGACTGCTGACAGAGTAAGGTATGACAGCGACCCATGCTTTGGTTTAGTTTCCCTGGTACTCTTTCTATTATGCGAATGTTTAGCATTTGCGGCTCAAGACCAGTATTCGTTTTATTTTTCCATTACTGTATCTGCATACTGTATCATCCAAACGTATCTTAAATTGATTGTGAAGCTCAACAAAGTCACTATAGGTGTTTTGAACATGATATGCGAAAAAAGCTAATCTGTGATCCTTGACTTTTGTGCTTCAAATGCTAAAACGCAGGCATGTGGAAACAGTGCAATGGAAACTAAACCCAAGCATGGATCGCTGTCATATCTTGTCCATAGACTGCTTACAGGTTAATAAGGAAACCAATATGTTATTTTGTCATTTGGGTGAACTGTCCCCTTTAACTACATTCAATTAAAGAGTGAGAATATGCATTTAGAGCAAGTCCTTTTAGGGTTCATAACCTAATGGCGACGTTATGACAGCGTCAACTTCCTATCTTGGAGTTGCATAGAGAATGTTAATGAGGGAAACCCTCCTTTTTGTATTCTAGGAGCAATTGTGTTGTATAGACCCAGCACTATGAGGACAGTCCACTCAAAAATGCTCAATTGAAAATGAGCATTGCTATACCAATATTGTGATCACAATAGTTGAACATGTATAATGTGATAAAGCCGTATAAGATCAAGTATTGCACTTATAGACACAAAATAGTACACTGCAAAAATGTATTTTCCGGAGACTTGTCACATTCCTGCGGTTTGTGAATCGTCCCTTCAGGGGCCAACACGTAAAAAATATTTAAAAAACACTGTTCCCATCCTCTATCCAAGCCAGCCAATCATTTGGCCTTCAAGGCATCCTGCAGAAAATCAATGCAGAGAATTCTTTTGGAAGACAGTCTCCCCACAACAGGAACAAAACAAATCAACACTCTCTTGGTGTTATCTATTCTTGCCATCAAAGGTTCAAGGTTCCATCAAGTTATTAAATAGAAGCTTGTGTTAGTGCGACATATATAAAATCGTTTTTCTCTCAAGTGAGCTTTTGCTTTCCTCCGATATACTTTACTGTGTAGACAGAAGACAGGTGCACTAGTCGGTTCACAGAAAAAACAAAAAACTTGTAATCAAGTTCGAGAGTGAGCCGGGAGAGAACGTGTTTTCATTGAGGCACACAGCACATTGTATCCCTTATGTAGATCCTTTGAATAATCACCATCTAGGAGAGAACTACCAATTATGTTTGGGCACAATCACTGGTCACACAATACATTGGAGGTGTTTCATCTCTCACGGTTGTAATGGAAGATAATGCCAGAGCTCAGATATCCATTCACTAAAGCTAAGCAGCATTCAGGCCTGTAGGATTGTGGCCATAATAGCCAGAGATCGGAAAGGTAACATTCTCTGCTGACAAGCAACAGTCAGACAATCATGAGCATGACCTCTGTGGCCAATATACAATGGCTTAGGGGCGGAGTGCCTGGACACACCCCTTAGTCGTGGTATATTAGCCATGCATCACAAACCCCTGAGGAGCCTTATTGCCAATTTAATCTGGTTACGAATGTCATTAGAGCAGTAAAACTAAATGTTTTGTCATGCCCGTGGTATACGGTCTGATATACCATATCTTTCACCCAGTTTATAATGCCCCTTGACTCTCTGTCATCTAGGGGTCAAGGAGCAACTGCTGATTACTACCTCTTTTTTTTATCCATTCCCAAAGTCCAAAACAACCCAGCATGAAATGTTATTGTTTATTCCTCATGCATCACAATGCATATTCTTTTGAATTACACTGCTCAGAAGAATGAAGTGTCAAGGCTAGATTGATAATGTTATTGCACTGGTGCAAAGTTTGCAAAGCTAAGGATATGAAACATGATTTAATTATGCTGAGTTATACGCTCATAGTACATCCCTTTAGTGTCACGTTCTGACCTTAGTTCCTTTGTGATGTCTTTGTTTTAGTATGGTCAGGGCGTGAGTTGGGTGTGCAGTCTTTGTTCTTTTTTCTACGATTTGGTATTTCTGTGTTTGGCCTGGTATGGTTCTCAATCAGAGGCAGCTGTCAATCGTTGTCCCTGATTGAGAACCATACTTAGGCAGCCTGTTTTCACCCTTGAGTTGTGGGTGATTATTTGCTGTTTAGTGTGGTTTGCACCTGACGGAGCTGTTCCGGTTGTGTCTTATGTTCCTTGTTGTATTTAGTGTTCAGTTTAAATAAATAACATGAACAAGTACCACGCTGCGCTTTGGTCCTCACCTTCTTCCACCGACGACCGTTACATTTAGCATCATTTTGCTCTACTGATTTGCACGGACTTAGGGTGGTATGTGATTTGGAGTGATATCTTGGCATGTAATGCCACCTATTGTGCTTGAAAGGTTGACTTTTTTAGTGAATTTGGTTGGTGTTTGTTACTGTTAGTGCACTATACCAGCACTGACAGACTTACTATTACCAGAGGCAATTGCCTCAGGCCTCATCATCAAGAGGCCTGATAAGATGGGCATAAAACATTTAAATTATACAAATATTTAAATAATTGATCCGCTCGAGGCATAAAAAAAAAATCCCCATCAAATTCTGTCTGTTTTAACTAGAGATACAGTATCTGTTCCTTTCAATCCACCGCCGATGCCGGCCTTCCGCATCTGCGGTGGAAGGTGGCAGAACTACAGCTGGGTCTGTCAGACCATCTCGGAAATTGTTGTTTTGACAAAAACGTCTGTAGCGTCAGAACAGTTTGGCCTACAATTTATTATGACCCCTCTAAGGAAAGATGGGACTTGTCTGAAGGCAACCTTGAAGGTAATTAATTTTGATAAAATGTTGGACTGTTTTTTTTTTATTAATCTGTTATTCAATGTGTTTCTATGAGCTAATAGCAGTACTTTCATCAAATCCATGTTTTTATACCAACAGGGGGCCTAAAATTCCAAATCAAATAGCAAAATTATTCTTGGTATGACCATCTTAAAACAATTGCATATGTTAGCTTAATAGTAGTATCACGTTGCCATACCTCCAAAGTCACATCACTGCCACACCTCCCATGGAGTTCTGGAAAATGTTGTATTGCAAAAACGGTTGGATGGTATGCAAGAATTTGATTGGATTTACATTTTTAAGAACCCACCCCCACATGCCCATTGGTGCTCCGTGTTATGGTTGGCACTGTTTTCAGACCGGGAAGGGCACATTTTGCAGTTTTTCCGTATGCTAGCTTGCAATATTGCAGTAAATGGAATAAAACCTGGAGGAAAAACGTAATTGTTGTCAGACGTGTTCTCTATACATCAACTCGACATACTGAACTCTTGCACCTACGACACTAATCTAGTAAGCACTAATGGAGCACCATTTCTTGCTCCTCTCAGGCAAGGCATTTGATTGGTTTGGCATGTAGCTAGGAGTAACTGATATACACCAGGTCTCCACCCCAATATAGCTATTTTACTGCCATGAACTTCATTAGCCTTTCCCGTATTAAGGAAGCTTTGTTCTTGACAAGGCTATCTTAGTAGAAACCCAGCCCCGGGCCCTTAGACTCTAGGGTAGTGGTCACCATCGGTTGATCGCGATCGACTTGTCTATCTCTAAGCAACCTCTTTGGGATAGGGGGCAGCATTTTCACTTTTGGATAAATAGCGTGCCCAATTTCAACTTCCTGCTACTCATGCCAAGAATATAGGATATGCATATTATTAGTAAATTTGGATAGAGAACACTCTGAAGTTTTAAAACGGTTTGAATCATGTCTGTGAGTATAACAGAACTTATGTAGCAGGCAAAACCCCGAGGACTAGCCATTCAGATTTTTTTTTTTAGGTCACTGTCTGTTCAATGAGTTCTCATTGGGAAACGATCTTAGGCACTTGTTTGCAGTTCCTATCGCTTCCACTGGATGTCACCAGTCTTTGGAATTTGGTTGGGGTTATTCCTTTGTGCAATGAAGAAGTATGGCCATCTTGGAACAGGGTAACGTTATGTGTACTGTTTGAGAGTTGCGCAAGACTTGAAAAGTAGCATTAGTTTGTGATCCTCCTGTATTGAAAACAGATAGACCTGTCTTCAATTTGATCGATTATTAACGTTTAAAAATACCTAACGTTGTATTACAAATGTAGTTAGAAATGTTTTGGCAAAGTTTACAGGTAACTTTTGAGATATTTTGTAGTAACTTTGCGCCATTCGGAAGCTCTTCTTTCTGGATCAAAAGCGCCAAATAAATGGACATTTTGGATATAAATCGACGGAATTAACCAATCAAAAGGACCATTTGTGATGTTTATGGGACATATTGGAGTGCCAACAAAAGAAGCTCGTCAAAGGTAAGGCATGATTTATATTTTATTTCTATGTTTTGTGTGGTGCCTGCAGGGTTGAAATATGCTATTGTGTCTTTGTTTACTGTTGTGCTATCATCAGAAATAGCTTCTTATGCTTTCGCCGAAAAGCCTTTTTGAAATCTGACATGTTGGCTGGATTCACAACGAGTGTAGCTTTAATTTGGTATCGTACATGTGTGATTTAATGAAAGTTTAAATGTATTTTATTTTTTATTTTTTTGGCGCTCTGCATTTTTCCTGGCAATTGGCCAGGTGAGACATTTGCGTCCCGTCTATCCCGGAGAGGTTAACTAATCGATCAACAAACATTTCTGTAAAATAATGCGTTCCTATTTTTCATTTTTTATTATTTCACGCTGTTGACGGTAGGTGCACTTGATTCATCAGCCCTAGCACCGGGAAGGCAGTGTTCCTATTTTGAACCATTTCATGTGTCTGAAGGAAGAACTCTGCCTACCCGGCAGTCCCAGAGAGCAAATCAAGTGCACCTATAGGTCTACCGCTGGCCAATCAGATTGTCATCTGAGCTGTGTCTGCACAGTTTCCTGGCGCCATAGTCTGAAAAAAGGAGGCCTCGAACGCACAGCAAAGTTGATAATGTGAGATTTAAAAACGTTTTTAAAACCATGACTAGAGATACTCAACGAATACAACAAAGAACTGCTGTTTTTATGTCCATGTTTAAGTTGTTATTCAGCGCAGTCAACAATTTGTTCAATACTTTTATTAGCCTTAAAATGTGCGTTTCGATAAGCTTGCAGTATTGTTTGTGGCTTGTGTCTTTTTTAATATCAAGGAATATTTCACTTTCTCTGGTCATTGAAGTAACAACATTAATTGGTGCATGAGGCAGAAGTAATGCAGTGTGACTTAAGTTTCGCCATCAGCTGGAAGACTGACTCGCCTTTTCTCAGCGGAGGGAGGGGAGTGAGGAGGGACGGTGAGTAGCAGCCTCACCGCTGCTCCCTCCCTCCCTCCCCCAGACTGACCATCAGATGCAGGCCATCAGTCCAGTAAAAAAAGCTAATTATTATGCTCACTCAGCTGTGTCTCACAAGTAACACAACAACTGATCTATACCAGTGATCACATAACGAACATGTTGAAATTTAATTTTCTAAATGGTCTGAGAACAACAACATAAGCAGGGTAATTCAAGCATAGCCAATATGCAGTGATAATATATTGGGCCAATAGCCTAATGCACCAACCTCATTGCTACAGAACTGTTTTTAATTGGTTAGTGTTGCATAGGCATATGTTTTTTAAAGTCGTGTTTAAAAAAAAAATCTAAAATCTTAGCAGTAGATCTCGTATTGCATTTTGACTCAAAATGATCTTGACTCTGAAAAGGTTGCTGACCACTGCTCTAGGGGATACAAATCGCCTTTCCTTAGTAAAAAGACAAGTGCTGCTGATTATACTGCCATTGTTGTGGAGACAGAGGACATGTATGTGTAGCCAATGGGTCTGATGCTGTCTGGCCAAAAGGAGTATGGCATGTTATACTCTTTTTTTCCTTCTCCTCGCCAGACAGCATCAGATACGTTGGCTACATACAGTATAGTAAGACAGACTGGCCTCTGCCTGGGGCTTCCAAATCACAAAATCTGCCCTTGTATACTGGTGATGTGTTCTGACTTCCCATTTGCTCATCAAACCATGCTGTCTATAAATAAAACAACAACATCTTCCAAAAGATCTGGAAGAGTTTCCTGGAATCACAAAGAACGACGTACTGTGAAGCGTTATAAAGGTTTTGTAAAATTTCAGCCAGTAGTTTTGAAACAAGCTCTCATGAGCCAAAACGGGTCCTCCAAAAATAGTTTACAATTGTATACGTCATCCACTTTGTATGATATGTTACGTCCTAAAAATAAATAAAGTATATAAATACTGCAATTCAATTTCTTTAAGTAACCATAGCTCAGTGACTTTGCTACCCTCAGTACTATACCACTAACGGTTTCCCCTCACTTTCCCTTACATACCTCTTACATGACTGACTGCTTTTTGTAAACCAATACAGAGCCTCGGTTGACTCTATGGATGTAGATAGCACTGTTTTACTTTTCATGAAGGGTTCCAATTCAAGGTTCTCTTCCCTTGGGTGCAGATGGGGAGAGAAGAGGGAGATGATGTGAAGTGAGCTTAATGACTTTGGTGTAATAAGCAATCACTAAGTGGACCTCCGAAAGTCATTTAGAATGAGTGAAGTACAAGGAAATCATCAGTGATCATGGCACATTGCCTAATGTTGTAACAAACTTGCGTAAACCACAAACTGGTCAGTGTTATAAAACTGCATTGATCGGACAAACATAAGATTGAATCGTACTACACCGGCTCTGACACTCATTGAATGTGGCAGGGCTTGCAAACTATTACAGACTACCAAGGGAAGCACAGCCGAGAGCTGCCCAGTGACACGAGCCTACCAGACGAGGTATGCTAGCTTTGAGTCAAATAACACTGAAACATGCATGAGAGCACCAGCTGTTCCGGAAGACTGTGTGATCACGCTCTCCGCAGCCGATGTAAGACCTTTAAATAGGTCAACATTCACAAGGCCGTTGGGCCAGACAGATTACCAGGACGTGTACTGCGAGCATGCGCTGACCAAATGGCAAGTGTCTTCACTGACATTTTCAACCTCTCCCTGTCCGAGTCTTTAATACCAACATGTTTTAAGCAAACCACCATAGTCCCTGTGCCCTAGAACACTAAGGTAACCTGCCTAAATTACTACCAACCTGTAGCACTCATGTCTGTTGCCATGAAAGCTTTGAAAGCCTGGTCGTGGCTTTGAAAGGCTGGTCATGGCTCACATCAACACCATTATCCCAGAAACCCTAGACCCACTCTAATTTGCATACCGCCCTAACAGATCCACAGATGATGCAATCTCTATTGCACTCCACTGCCCTTTTCCACCTGGTCAAAAGGAACACCTATGTGAGAATGCTATTCTTTGGCTACAGCTCAGCATTCAACACCATAGACTAAACACCTCCTTCTGCAACTGAATCCTGGACTTTCTGATGTGGTAACAACACATCAGCCATGCTGATCCTTTGCACAGGGGCCCCTCAGGGTGTATGCTCAGTCCCCTCAGTCTCCTCCTGTACTCCCTGTTCACTCATGACTGCACGGCCAGGCACGACTCCAACACCATCATTAAGTTTGCCGATGACACAACAGCCTGATCACCGACAACGACGAGACAGCCTATAGGGAAGAGGTCAGAGACCTGGCCTTGTGGTGCCAGGACAACATCCTCCCTCAACGAGATCAAGACAAAGGAGATGATTGTGGACTACAGGGAAAAAAAGGACCTAGCATGCCCCCATTCTCATTGACGGAGCTGTAGTGGAGGAGGTTGAGAGCTTCAAGTTCCATGGTCCACATCACCAACAAACTAACATGCTCCAAGCACACCAAGACAGTCATGAAGAGGGCACGACAAAACCTATTCCCCCTCAGGCATTTTTATCATAGATATACTTCAACTGTGAGAGATGGAATCTAAAACAAAAATCCAGAAAATCACATTGTATGATTTTTAAGTAATTAATAAGCATTTTATTGCATGACATAAGTATTTGATACATCAGAAAAGCAGAACTTGATAATTGGTACAGAAACCTTTGTTTGCAATTACAGAGATCATACGTTTCCTGTAGTTCTTGACCAGGTTTGCACACACTGCAGGGATTTTGGCCCACTCCTCCATACAGACCTTCTCCAGATCCTTCAGGTTTCGGGGCTGTCGCTGGGCAATACGGACTTTCAGCTCCCTCCAAAGATTTTCTATTTGGTTCAGGTCTGGAGACTGGCTAAGCCACTCCAGGACCTTGAGATGCTTCTTACGGAGCCACTCCTTAGTTGCACTGGCTGTTGTCATGCTGGAAGACTGTATGAATGTATTAATCCAAGGTGGCATAGCAGTTCAGACGTCTTTTGTCCTCGTCTTGTCGTGTCCTGTATATATATATTTACAACTTTTTCACATACATTTTATTTTTATTTTCCATCAACTCATCTTCAAAACACTCTCCTGCAACCCGCCTCACCAATGTATATTTATAAAAAAGTATTATTTACCTCAGATCTGTAATCCTCCAAGAAGCTAGCCAGAAACTCCAAGAAGCTAGCCTGAAGCTAGCCTGAAACTAGCCAGAAGCTAATCCAGAAGCTAGTTCAGAAGCTAGTTAGCTCCTTTACTGGCAAATCGTTAGTATTCAGCTAACCACGGTTTGTGGTCATCAGCTATCCTTTAGCCCGAAAATCTATCGCCAGTTCTGTACGGCGCGGCTCGGAACGGAACATACCGGACCAATTTTTCTCTCCATGTCCCTGGATTTCGACTGCTCTCTGGACATTCATACCCGGATCTCACAGCTAGCTAGCTGCTATCCGTGTGACTATCGGCCTTCGTCGATTCCGGAGCAAACATCAATTATTCCGGAGCTAGCAAGCTCCGTCAATCACTCCTGAGTTCCATCAATCACACCTGGGCTGCAGTCACCTATCCGGACCCGTTTTACTGCCTTCGCGGAGCCCCACCGGGCCTTCACAACTGGACTGCCGACGTTATCTACCCGAAGGAGTTATTCGGCTGGCTCCTCCGTCGCGACGTTACCTGAACGCCCATCTGCGGCCTGCTAACCGTTAGCTGTCTTACCGGCTGCTATCTGAATAGACAATCGGACAATTTTTTTATTTTTTATTATTATTATTATGTTTTCTTCTTGGGCCTCTATAACTATATCTATTGTTTTTATTTTTGTTGTTGTTGTGTGATTTGGATTAATCCCCTCTACCACACGGAACCCCACTAATCTACTGACGGAACGCAAGAGGTGGCTAACAACAGACCTCCATCCTATGCTAGCTTGCTACCGATGCCCTGGCTAGCTGTCTAAATCACCAACCAACCTCTCCACTCACCGGACCCTTTTGATCACTCGACTAAGCATGCCTCTCCTTAATGTCAATATGTCTTGTCCATTGCTGTTCTGGTTAGTGTTTATTGGCTTATTTCACTGTAGAGCCTCTAGTCCTGCTCACTATACCTTATCCAACCTATTAGTTCCACCACCCACACATGCAATGACATCTCCTGGTTTCAACGATGTTTCTAGAGACAATATCTCTCTCTTCATCACTCAATACCTAGGTTTACCTCCACTGTATTCACATCCTACCATACATTTGTCTGTACATTATACCTTGATGCTATTTTATCGCCCCCAGAAACCTCCTTTTACTCTATGTTCCAGACGTTCTAGACGACCAATTCTCATAGCTTTTAGCCGTACCCTTATTCTACTCCTCCTATGTTCCTCTGGCGATGTAGAGGTGAATCCAGGCCCTGCAGTGCCTAGCTCCACTCCTATTCCCCAGGCGCTCTCTTTTGACGACTTCTGTAACCGTAATAGCCTTGGTTTCATGCATGTTAACATTAGAAGCCTCCTCCCTAAGTTTGTTCTATTCACTGCTTTAGCACACTCTGCCAACCCAGATGTTCTAGCTGTGTCTGAATCCTGGCTTAGGAAGACCACCAAAAATTCAGACATTTTAATTCCAAACTACAACATTTTCAGACAAGATAGAACTGCCAAAGGGGGCGGTGTTGCAATCTACTGCAAAGATAGCCTGCAGAGTTCTGTCCTACTATCCAGGTCTGTACCCAAACAATTTGAACTTCTACTTTTAAAAATCCACCTCTCTAAAAACAAGTCTCTCACCGTTGCCGCCTGCTATAGACCACCCTCTGCCCCCAGCTGTGCTCTGGACACCATATGTGAACTGATTGCCCCCCATCTATCTTCAGAGTTCGTGCTGCTAGGCGACCTAAACTGGAACATGCTTAACACCCTATCATCCTAACCAACTTCCCCTCTAAATACACCTCTGCTGTCTTCAACCAAGATCTCAGCGATCACTGCCTCATTGCCTGCATCCGTAATGGGTCAGCGGTCAAACGACCTCCACTCATCACTGTAAAACGCTCCCTGAAACACTTCTGCGAGCAGGCCTTTCTAATCGACCTGGCCGGGGTATCCTGGAAGGATATTGATCTCATCCCGTCAGTAGAGGATGCCTGGATATTTTTTTTAAATGCCTTCCTAACCATCTTAAATAAACATGCCCCATTCAAGAAATTTAGAACCAGGAACAGATATAGCCCTTGGTTCTCCCCAGACCTGACTGCCCTTAACCAACACAAAAACATCCTATGGCGTTCTGCATTAGCATCGAACAGCCCCCGTGATATGCAGCTGTTCAGGGAAGCTAGAAACCATTATACACAGGCAGTTAGAAAAGCCAAGGCTAGCTTTTTCAAGCAGAAATTTGCTTCCTGCAACACTAACTCAAAAAAGTTCTGGGACACTGTAAAGTCCATGGAGAATAAGAACACCTCCTCCCAGCTGCCCACTGCACTGAAGATAGGAAACACTGTCACCACTGATAAATCCACCATAATTGAGAATTTCAATAAGCATTTTTCTACGGCTGGCCATGCTTTCCACCTGGCTACTCCTACCCCGGACAACAGCACTGCACCCCCAACAGCAACTCGCCCAAGCCTTCCCCATTTCTCCTTCTCCCAAATCCATTCAGCTGATGTTCTGAAAGAGCTGCAAAATCTGGACCCCTACAAATCAGCCGGGCTAGACAATCTGGACCCTTTCTTTCTAAAATTATCTGCCGAAATTGTTGCCACCCCTATTACTAGCCTGTTCAACCTCTCTTTCGTGTCGTCTGAGATTCCCAAAGATTGGAAAGCAGCTGCAGTCATCCCCCTCAAAGGGGGGGACACTCTTGACCCAAACTGCTACAGACCTATATCTATCCTACCGTGCCTTTCTAAGGTCTTCGAAAGCCAAGTCAACAAACAGATTACCGACCATTTCGAATCTCACCATACCTTCTCTGCTATGCAATCTGGTTTCAGAGCTGGTCATGGGTGCACCTCAGCCACGCTCAAGGTCCTAAACGATATCTTAACCGCCATCGATAAGAAACATTACTGTGCAGCCGTATTCATTGATCTGGCCAAGGCTTTCGACTCTGTCAATCACCATATCCTCATCGGCAGACTCGACACTCTTGGTTTCTCAAATGATTGCCTCGCCTGGTTCACCAACTACTTCTCTGATAGAGTTCAGTGTGTCAAATCGGAGGGTCTGCTGTCCGGACCTCTGGCAGTCTCTATGGGGGTGCCACAGGGTTCAATTCTTGGACCGACTCTCTTCTCTGTATACATCAATGAGGTCGCTCTTGCTGCTGGTGAGTCCCTGATCCACCTCTACGCAGACGACACCATTCTGTATACTTCCGGCCCTTCTTTGGACACTGTGTTAACAACCCTCCGGGCAAGCTATAATGCCATACAACTCTCCTTCCGTGGCCTCCAATTGCTCTTAAATACAAGTAAAACTAAATGCATGCTCTTCAACCGATCGCTACCTGCACCTACCCGCCTGTCCAACATCACTACTCTGGACGGCTCTGACTTAGAATACGTGGACAACTACAAATACTTAGGTGTCTGGTTAGACTGTAAACTCTCCTTCCAGACCCATATCAAACATCTCCAATCCAAAGTTAAATCTAGAATTGGCTTCCTATTTCGCAACAAAGCATCCTTCACTCATGCTGCCAAACATACCCTTGTAAAACTGACCATCCTACCAATCCTCGACTTTGGCGATGTCATTTACAAAATAGCCTCCAATACCCTACTCAACAAATTGGATGCAGTCTATCACAGTGCAATCCGTTTTATCACCAAAGCCCCATATACTACCCACCATTGCGACCTGTACGCTCTCGTTGGCTGGCCCTCGCTTCATACTCGTCGCCAAACCCACTGGCTCCATGTCATCTACAAGACCCTGCTAGGTAAAGTCCCCCCTTATCTCAGCTCGCTGGTCACCATAGCATCTCCCACCTGTAGCACACGCTCCAGCAGGTATATCTCTCTAGTCACCCCCAAAACCAATTCTTTCTTTGGCCGCCTCTCCTTCCAGTTCTCTGCTGCCAATGACTGGAACGAACTACAAAAATCTCTGAAACTGGAAACACTTATCTCCCTCACTAGCTTTAAGCACCAACTGTCAGAGCAGCTCACAGATTACTGCACCTGTACATAGACCACCTATAATTTAGCCCAAACAACTACCTCTTTCCCAACTGTATTTAATTTTAATTTATTTATTTATTTTGCTCCTTTGCACCCCATTATTTTTATTTCTACTTTGCACATTCTTCCATTGCAAAACTACCATTCCAGTATTTTACTTGCTATATTATATTTACTTTGCCATCATGGCCTTTTTTGCCTTTACCTCCCTTCTCACCTCATTTGCTCACATTGTATATAGACTTGTTTATACTGCATTATTGACTGTATGTTTGTTTTTACTCCATGTGTAACTCTGTGTCGTTTTATCTGTCGAACTGCTTTGCTTTATCTTGGCCAGGTCGCAATTGTAAATGAGAACTTGTTCTCAACTTGCCTACCTGGTTAAATAAAGGTAAAATAAATTTAATTTTTTAAAAAAAAGACCCAGCCACGACCCATCTTCAATGATCTTACTGAGGGAAGGAGGTTGTTGGCCAAGATCTCACGATACATGGCCCCATCCATCCTCCCCTCAATACGGTGCAGTCGTCCTGTCCCCTTTGCAGAAAAGCATCCCCAAAGAATGATGTTTCCACCTCCATGCTTCAAGGTTGGGATGGTGTTCTTGGGGTTGTACTCATCCTTCTTTCTCCAAACACGGCGAGTGGAGTTTAGACCAAAAAGCTATATTTTTGTCTAATCTGACCACATGACCTTCTCCCCTTCCTCCTCTGGATCATCCAGATGGTCATTGACAAACTTCAGATGGGCCTGGACATGCGCTGGCTTGAGCAGGGGGCCTTGCGTGCGCTGCAGGATTATAATCCATGACGGCATAGTGTGTTACTAATGGTTTTCTTTGAGACTGTGGTCCCAGCTCTCTTCAGGTCATTGACCAGGTCCTGCCGTGTAGTTCTGGGCTGATCCCTCAACTTCCTCATGATCATTGATGTCCCACGAGGTTAGATCTTGCATGGAGCCCCAGGCCGAGGGTGACTGACCTTCTTGAACTTCTTCCATTTTCTAATAATTGCGCCAACAGTTGTTGCCTTCTCACCAAGCTGCTTGCCTATTGTCCTGTAGCCCATCCCAGCCTTGTGCAGGTCTACAATTTAACCCTGATGTCCTTACACAGCTCTATGGTCTTGGCCATTGTGGAGAGGTTGGAGTCTGTTTTATTGAGTGTGTGGACAGGTGTCTTTATACAGGTAACGAGTTCAAACAGGTGCAGTTAATACAGGTAATGAGTGGAGAACAGGAGGGCTTCTTAAAGAAAAACTAACAGGTCTGTGAGAGCCGGAATTCTTACGGGTTGGTATGTGATCAAATACTTATGTCATGCAATAAAATGCAAATTAATTACTTAAAAATCATACAATGTGATTTTCTGGATTTTTGTTTTAGATTCCTTCTCTCAGAGTTGAAGTGTACCTATGATAAAAATTACAGACCTTGCTTTGTAAGTAGGAAACACTGCCGATTTTGCAGGTTATCAAATACTTGTTCTCCCCACTGTACATGTACATATTACCTCAAATAACCTGTGCCCCCGCGCATTGACTTTGTACCGGTACCCCGCTATATATTGTCTCGGTATTGTTATTTTACTGCTGCTCTTTAATTACTTGTTACTTTTATTTGATTTTAAACGGCATTGTTGGTTAGGGCTTGTAAGTAAGCATTTCACTAAGGTCTACACATGTTGTATTTGGCGCCTGTGACTAATACAATTTGATTTGATCAACAAAAGAACAATTCAATCATCAACAAATTAATAGTCCGTTAAGAGCCAACCGCAAAAGACCAAAAAATTACCAAAACTTACCTGAATCTTTAGTTGAGTATTTTGCTGCGTCCACAACCAAGTGGGAAGGTGGTACTTACCAGTTGTAAAGTCGTTAATATGAGTTGGATGCATTCACGTGCAAAATGCTGATTGGCTAAAGGCAAAAAAGCTGCGTCAACCATAGCTCTTGAAAACCCTTCTCCGTATGTAAGGTTTTCAGGGGTTACATCCGCCCATTGTTGGCTCACTGTGAACTAAAATTCAAATGCTGCGTTTTGACATTTAGAAACACCATTAATAATCGCTTTCAAATCTTGCATATCAGCAAGAAAGACTCTTTCAAATAAAAAATATACACTTACTGAAGCAGTTTTACACAGATGCACCAGCTGTGTATGTGTCCAACTGATGAACTACACTTCCCCAGTTACGCTTACACACAGGTGTTGGGAGCATGCTAGATAACTAATTAGCACAGGTGGCCGCCTATGTCTCTCTGTAAACAAGTGATGTAACATGAGCTGTGTCTAGGCTTGACAGTTCATGCAGATGTTGTATTCTGATCATGGAGGTCTGATGATGGAATTCTGAAAACATCATGTGTCTGCACCTACATTTAAATATGTCTACTGTGTTCAGATTCCCTTTTCCCGCTCTATATTCAAATGCCAGTATGCATTCTGCAAACAGTGGAACAGGCTAAATCTGTTAACACAACTTGATGGTAGTAAGTTAGCCAACTACTGTAGGTAACTAGCCAGCTAAGCTCTAACTAGCCAGCAAGCAAGCTTGCAAAGTTAAAGCAATTGTAAACAGGTTAGCATATCTGTAACCGAAAGAAAAAAAACATTTATTTTGAAATAGGCTAGCTGGATAGCATTTACGAAGCCAGTAAACACGCTAGGAACCTATTCCCCCAACGTTTAATGAAAAAAGGTGCCTCCCTCTCAAAACACAAGTTTTCTATAGATTTGTGGGCAGAGTGCAGATGACTTCGCCTACAGTATGTGCAAATTAGGCTATCGTGTTCAAAACCCATATTAAGATTGCTTTTTATAAATCATGTTTTGTTGTTGCATTTGTCTGCCAAAAATGCTGTCATTTCCTTAATATGTGATGTCATAGTTCAACATGTGGGAGAAGTGCTCAGGGATGATACAAGTTTCCCACTAGTAATTACCAGTCGGAGGGCCATTCAACTGGATTTTTCCCAGTCATATGAGGTAAATGCCACCTTTCCACTTGTTTATGAATACAGCTTTTGAATGGAAGTAAAAAATCGAAGGAAATATGCAATCCAATTGAAAACCCCTCATAAATGAACAATCCCAGGAATAAAGTCAATAATCCAACAAATTCAAACGGTCAAAATGAAACAGATGGCTCTGAACAATTTAATGTCTATTTTCCACCAAAGCTGTATGGAATATGTGAGGAAGAGGCCTGAAAATGTCTATTTGTAGCATTGAAAGCTAGGTTACTCCCAAACCATGGCCTGCAGCTTAATTCAAGATGGCGCCTATAGGTTGGACATGCCTCCAACCACACCCATACCCCTACAGCCTTAAAGGCCTACTACCTAATAGGCAATTATCTGCACAATATAGGCTGTGTCCCAATCCAAAGGCAGCTGCCTACCTGCCTCCAAAGGCACTTACATTAGTAGGTAGCACCTTTCCAGTTGGCAACTGCCATTTTGGTCGGGATTTGAAGGCAGCATCACATGACTTCGCATTCCACTCAGCGTGAGACGTTTGTTAACATTGAGCAAATAGTGCTAGCAATTCAGTTAACAGCTATCCCAAAATGGAAATATCTGACACGAATAAGAAGTAACAGAATTGATCTCCTCAGTACCTGAATGAAGTTGACACCGACCAGAATAATTATCCTACGGCATATGGTCCTCCTTTCACATATTGCTAGGTCTGCTGCACCATCGCTGTGGACATGACAGGTAAGCTTACATGCATGATACAGGATTACAACTTTTTTTTGATAGATAAATAAGCTATTTTACTCACTGTTTTAAGAATTGTTAATAGCCAGAATAGTTGTGTTTCACTGTGAAGATAATATTGCATTAGAGCTGCTAATGTTTTTTTGATGAGTTGGCTTACATTGTGATTAATTCGTACAACTATCTCACCTGTGCATATTATTAAATGACACTGGCAAATATTGGCATGTGATGAAGGATAACATGTCCAATATAATTATATAAATCATATCAAACAGGAATATATATTTGATGAAATGAATACAGCATTGTAATATTGACGCCTTTCTCTCCTTGCAGGGGATTAGACAGATGAACAACAGGCACCAGATGCCCAAGCCTCGTCTCCACATGTTTCTGGTTTCATCATCACTTATCATTTTGAGTAAATGTAAAAATATATATACACTGCTCAAAAAAATAAAGGGAACACTTAAACTACACAATGTAACTCCAAGTCAATCACACTTCTGTGAAATCAAACTGTCCACTTAGGAAGCAACACTGATTGACAATACATTTCACATGCTGTTGTGCAAATGGAATAGACAACAGGTGGAAATTATAGGCAATTAGCAAGACACCCCCAATAAAGGAGTGGTTCTGCAGGTGGTGACTACAGACCACTTCTCAGTTTCTATGCTTCCTGGCTGATGTTTTGGTCACTTTTGAATGCTGGCGGTGCTTTCACCCTAGTGGTAGCATGAGACGGAGTCTACAACCCACACAAGTGGCTCAGGTAGTGCAGCTCATCCAGGATGGCACATCAATGCGAGCTGTGGCAAGAAGATTTGCTGTGTCTGTAAGTGTAGTGTCCAGAGCATGGATGTGCTACCAGGAGACAGGCCAGTACATCAGGAGACGTGGAGGAGGCCGTAGGAGGGCAACAACCCAGCAGCAGGACCGCTACCTCCGCCTTTGTGCAAGGAGGAGCAGCACTGCCAGAGCCCTGCAAAATGACCTCCAGCAGGCCACAAATGTGCATGTGTCTGCTCAAACGGTCAGAAACAGACTCCATGAGGGTGGTATGAGGACCCGACGTCCACGGGTGGGGGTTGAGCTTACAGCCCAACACCGTGCAGGACGTTTGGCATTTGCCAGAGAACACCAAGATTGGCAAATTTGCCACTGGCGCCCTGTGCTCTTCACAGATGAAAGCAGGTTCACACTGAGCACATGTGACAGTCTGGAGACGCCGTGGAGAACGTTCTGCTGCCTGCAACATCCTCCAGCATGACCGGTTTGGCGGTGGGTCAGTCATGGTGTGGGGTGGCATTTCTTTGGGGGGCCGCACAGCCCACCATGTGCTCGCCAGAGGTAGCCTGACTGCCATTAGGTACCGAGATGAGATCATCAGACCCCTTGTGAGACCATATGCTGGTGTGGTTGGCCCTGTGTTCCTCCTAATGACAATGCTAGAACTCATGTGGCTGGAGTGTGTCAGCAGTTCCTGCAAGAGGAAGGCATTGATGCCATGGACCGCCCGTTCCCCAGACCTGAATCCAATTGAGCACATCTGGGACATCATGTCTCGCTCCATCCACCAACACCACATTGCACCACAGACTGTTCAGGAATTGGCGGATGCTTTAGTCCAGGCCTGGGAGGAGATCCCTCAGGAGACCATCCGCCACCTCATCAGGAGCATGCCCAGGCATTGTAGGGAGGTCATACAGGCACGTGGAGGCCACACACACTACTGAGCCTCATTTTGACTTGTTTTAAGGACATTACATCAAAGTTGGATCAGCCTGTAGTGTGGTTTTCCACTTTAATTTTGAGTGTGACTCCAAATCCAGACCTCCATGGGTTGATAAATTTGATTTCCATTGATCATTTTTGTGTGATTTTGTTGTCAGCACATTCAACTATGTAAAGAAAAAAGTATTAAATGATATTGTTTTTCCTTTATCTGTTCATGATTCCTTAAAATACAGTCCATTGTACAAAATAAGTAATTCCCAAGTGAGGGACATCTGAAGGAGATGATACTCCAACATTCAGAAATCTGTTCAGCACGAGGGCACTTCCTTAATTATTTTTTATTTATTTCACCTTTATTTAAACCAGATAGGCCAGTTGAGAACAAGTTCTCATTTACAACTGCGACTTGGCCAAGATAAAACAAAGCAGTGCGACAAAAACAACAACACAGAGTTACACATAAACAAACATACAGTCAATAACACAATAGAAAAATCTAAGTACAGTATGGTTCCTGACTTCCCTGAAAAGTTGCATATCGCGGGGGTTATTCGATCCTAATGCAGAATAACACAGGATGTTTTTTTGTGCTGGTCAAGTCTGGGGTGAACCAATGGCTATATCTGTTCTTAGGCTATATATGTTCTCACTTGATAATTTGTGGGAGATAGATGCCTTCAATCTTAGATTGTAGGATTGCCGGGGTGTTAAGCATGTCCCAGTTTAAGTCACCTAACAGTATGAACTCTGAAGATAGATGGGGGGCGATCAATTCACACATGGTGTCCAGGGCACAGCCGGGGGCTGAAGGGGGTCTATAACAAGCGGCAACCATGAGAGGCTTGTTTCTGGGAAGGTGGATTTTTAAAAGTAGACACTTGACTTGTTTGGGCACAGACCTGGATAGTATGACAGAACTCTGCAGGCTATCTCTGCAGTAGATTGCAACTCCGCCCCCTTTGGCAGACCTATCTTGTCGGAAAATGTTCAGGATTTTTGGTGGCCGTTTTATTCACTGCTTTAGCACACTCCGCCAACCCGGATGTCCTAGCCATGTCTGAATCCTGGCTAGGACATCCGGGTTGGCGGAGTGTGCTAAAGCAGTGAATAAAACAAACTTAGGGAGGAGGCTTCTACAGAAGTCAACAAATGTGAGCGCCTGGAGAATGTGAGTGATGCTGGGGGCTGTAGGGCCTGATTTAACCTCTACATCACCAGAGGAACAGAGGATGAGAAGGAGAAGGGTACGAGGGTACGAGGGTAGGGTAGGCTATAAGGGTAGGCTATAAGAGACTGGCAGGAATTGATCGGTCTGAGGTTAGCTGATGTCCGAGTTAACGGTGATGACTGCTAGCAGTGGCTAACTGACTACTAGCTAGTAGCTAGTTCGTTGGCTAGCCTCTGATGGGCGTTCCTGTTCTAAAGTAGAAAAAAGTCTTACATACCTCATCTCAACTAATTGTGGTCTTAAATACCTAATCTCAACAAATTGTCGTCTAAATTGAAGACTTGCCCACAGTGCAATCCCCTGGGAAAGAAAATCACGTTTGTATTTTCAAACGAGCTTCATAATTTACAATGTCCTGACATATCTGCATGATAAACAATAACATGGGTGGATCTTTTTTTATATATCTGCAGGGTGAGATGTCCTTCAAGCAGAAACAAGAAGAGTAATTAACCTCACAGTTGGTATGTATTTCAGTGCTCTTTTAAGTCGCTGAAGCCACAACTACCTTTTTATTACTGCGCAATCATTTTGTTTACAGTTTTTTTTATTTTTAGGCCATATTTATTTTCATATAATTAGCCTGTAATTTGAACTAGTAACACCAAACTGAATCGTGCAACAGTAGGGGAAGGAGAAGTGACAAGAGAAAGTTAGCTAACGTTAACGTTAGGTAAACAGACACTGCTAGCTAGAAAGCAAGCTTGCTAAATCAAATCAAAATGTATTAGTCACATGAGCCGAATACGATTTCACCTTACAGTGAAAAGCTTACTTACAAACCCCTAACCAACAATGCAGTTAAAAAATATATGAATAAGAAATAAAATTAACAAGTAATTAATCTGCAAGTCTATCACTCCAGTATTAATGCTAATGTGATAATGTAATTATTTCGACTCTATGTCCTATTACCTTATTATTGCCTTACCTCCCTAATCTTCTTCATTTGCACACACTGTACAAATATGTTTCTATTGTATTATTGGCTGTATGTTTGTTTATGTGTTAACTCTGTTGTTTTTGTCGCACTGCTTTGCTTTATCTTGGCCAGGTCGCAGTTGTAAATGAGAACTTGTTCTCAACTGGCCCACCTGGTTAAATAAAGGTGAAAAAAAAGAAGAGCAGCATTAAAATAACAATAACAAAGTTATATACAGGGCACTGGTACAGAGTCCATGTGCTGGGGCACTGGTTAGTTGAGGTAATATGTACAGTGCCTTGCGAAAGTATTCGGCCCCCTTGAACTTTGCGACCTTTTGCCACATTTCAGGCTTCAAACATAAAGATATAAAACTGTATTTTTTTGTGAAGAATCAACAACAAGTGGGACACAATCATGAAGTGGAACGACATTTATTGGATATTTCAAACTTTTTTAACAAATCAAAAACTGAAAAATTGGGCGTGCAAAATTATTCAGCCCCTTTACTTTCAGTGCAGCAAACTCTCTCCAGAAGTTCAGTGAGGATCTCTGAATGATTCAATGTTGACCTAAGTGACTAATGATGATAAATACAATCCACCTGTGTGTAATCAAGTCTCCGTCAAAAAAGTTTATGGAAAAAGCAACACATGCAATAATCTGAGACGGCGCTCAGAACAGAAGCCAAATTAGCCGCCATGTTGGAGTCAACAGAAACCAGAAAATACATGATAAATGTTTCCTTTGATGAACTTCATCAGAATGCAGTCCTAGGAATCCCAGGTCAACGATAAATGCTTGATTTGTTCGAAAATGCCCGTTATTTATGTCCAATTAGCTACTTTGGTTAGCGTGTTTGGTAAACAATTCCAAAGTCACAAAGCGCGTCCACTATAACGTGCCGAAATGTCCAAAAGTTCCGTAACAGTCAGTAGAAACATGTCAAACGATGTACTGAATCAATCTTTAGAATGTTGTTTACATATATCTTGAATAACGTTCCAACCGGAGAAATAGAATGACTTCAGATGACCGGTGGAACGCAGGTCCTTCCCCTGTGAACGCGTATAGTGAATGCATGGTCAACTCGTGGCAGTGGTGACTATTTCCTGTGTCATTCGACCCCCCTTTCACATTAGTCATCAGACAAATTCTATTGACTCTTGACATCTAGTGGAAGGCGTAGGAAGTGAAAACTCATCCATATCTCGCTGTAATTTCAATGAGAGCTTGGTTGAACATCTGCCACCCCCAGAAAAAAACAGGAAGTGGAATTTCTCAGGTTTTTGCCTGCTATATGAGTTCTGTTATACTCAGAGACATAATTCAAACAGTTTTAGAAACTTCAGAGTATTTTCTATCCAATACTAATAATAATATGCAGGAGCTGTCTGTTTATAATGGGCACCTTTTCATCCAAGCTACTCAATACTGTCCCTGCAGCCATAAAAAGTTAAGAAAAATATTATTTAGCAATTTGATCACTGGTATTGATCTGTAGAAAATTATGGTCAACACTTTCAACTTTTAAGATATTGCTCTTCATGATACAACAAATATACAATGCCTTCGGAAAGTATTCAGACCCCTTTACTTTTTCCACATTTTGTTAGGTTACAGCCTTATTCTAAAATATATTTTTCCTCGTCAGTCTACACACAATACCACTGTATATGTGTATATATACTGGCACTGTATAAATACAGTGGGGCACCAATTGTGCATGTTCTCCCACTTAAAAAGATGAGAGAGGCCTGTAATTTTCATCATAGGTACACTTCAACTATGACAGACAAAATGAGAAAAAAAGTCCAGAAAATCACATTGTAGAATTTTTTATGAATTTATTTACAAATTATGGTATATAGCACAATTGGTGGCTGACTAAATACTTTTTTGCCCCACTGTATGTGTGTGTGTGTTATATACGTGTGTGTGTGTGTGTGTGTGTGTGTGTGTGTGTGTGTGGTGTGTGTGTGTATTACATATATGTTTGTGATATATATATATATGTGTGTGATTGTGTGTGTGTGTGTGTGTGTGTATATATGTGTGTGTGTTTTATATATATGTTTGTGATATATATATGTGTGTGTGTGTGTGTGTGTATATATGTATGTATGTATGTATATACAGTATTTGTATGTGTGTGTGTGTAATATATTATTTTGTTAGTTTACAGCACCTGATTGTCTCTTGTCTCAGTAATAACCAGGCCCGACCCTGAACAGGCGTGTTCAGGGTGGTATGGCCACAAGTGTTTGTTTTTTTACTGACAACCTGAGTCAGCTATCAGGTTCCCGGCCCTGTCACGAGGAGTTGCTAGAGCACGATGAGCGAAACCCTCCCCTACTCCAGACAGCGCTGGGACAATTGTCCGCCGTCCTATGGGGCTCCTGGTCATCGAAACCCAGGCTGTGGTGGCACCTCAGCATTGCGGTGCATTGCTTTTGACCGCTGCGCCACCCAGGACCGTGACATGATAAAAATATTTCTGAACGTTGCATAACGTTGCACCCTCCTGAACTAAGGGGGTTATGTCGCACCCCCAAAACAGAATAGTGTCCCTCTTTTTCAGACAACCTTCCCACTAGTCGCCCTGCTGACTGAGGTCAATGCTCTGTGAGTCGACTAGACTACCTGCATGCACCACTGACTGACTCAAAGCAGAGGATTTAAATGGACAACTGTCTGCTCTCCTTCTCCCGAGCCCCGATGAACCATGAAGAGTCATTTTTCCCTGTCGCGCCGTGCAGACGTCTTTCTCCAAAGAGGTCCGCAGGAAACAGACTGTAGCTCTTTCATCATTCTTGATCAAGTGCTCAGATTTTGAGCTGCTCTGAATCCAATGTTTATCTTTTTGCTGTAGGGTGACATGTCCTACAATTGAGTTGACTGCTCTTCAGCGAATTAGAGGTAGTAAAGCTGGTATTTTTAGGGCTGCATAATGAAGAATATTGTTTGATTTTCTGTGCAAGGTGAAAAGGTGTCCTCCGTTTATCAACCATAACGCTAAACACCTTGGGTTAAATCATGACAAGGAAATTCTAGAAGATAATCCACGATGCTAGTTGTCATTATGTCACATTCACTTAATGCCACAACCACAACACATACATTAGGCTTGACCCACTTGGCCTCGCACTTTGATGAGCAAAATAAATTATGGATTTGTTAGAAGTTTACTGCACTTTAGGGAGCAAGTCAATTGATTTTGGCTTAATTGTAACTAGCGAAATAACTACACTCCAGCTGGTGCCAACCTTGACAGGGCTATAATGCATGTTTTCTTATCCCATGTTAGGCCTCTTCCATCATCCCTGGTCAGTGGAGTCATAAGTAGCCCTCCCCTCACGCCAAGAGATTGATGGTGACCTTAGCTATGGTTTATCGAGCGTCCACCTTCTCTTCGCTCTTGACAAACCACTGACAAAGTAGTTAGTCCATCATCGTTCTCATGGATCTCGAGTGGACAATTCCTCCAGGTTAGGTTTGAGTGTAATCATCTTTCCTCAAAGTTGATAATTCCATACTTTGATAGACTTTGATTGGGATCCTCCACCTGAAGATCTGAAGGGTCGTCACCTCCTGCAAATCCCTATGTGGATCCCCCCCCCCTCCCCGATGGAAGAGGTGACCTGGGTCTGTCGGCTACACGTCAGTGGCCTCTTCTGATTTCTCTGGAGCTTGTTTTCCAGTCTTGTCCAAAGTAACCAAGGTGTACAACACCAGGACAGTGAAAGGTTTTCTAGCCAAGCAGTAACACTCCTGATTCTACTAGCTCATTAACTGTCTATGGGCCTGAATTAATCAGTTGATGGGTATTTGGGCAACACACAATTGGGGATGGTCACAGCTGAACGTATAAAAAAATATTCAGTGCAACAATTTTACTACTCACTTTTGTAAGTGGAAATAAATAGTAAATAATGACGCCTAGTCTCGTAGCTGCTGAATGACTTGTTCTTGAATAGAGATGTAATTGATCACTATCCCAGCATGTAAAATCAACCTCGCCCACTTCATTCTGACAGCTGGTACAGATTCTGTTAGGAAGTACATGGGAATGAAGGCCATCTGTCTTGATCATATCATGTCTTCACAATGTCTGTCTCCTGTGCTACTGTACGATGTAAACAACTCCATTTGTCAAGAAATGGCGGACCTTGACTGTCATAATACACACACACACACACACGCACACACACACACAGCTCTCCTTTTCCAGAGAGTGACACCACACTACAAACAGAGTTACAGAACATAAGGAGGTTATCTTCCCTCTCAACTGTGTAGAAACAGTTTCTCCTTATACACAGTTGACTCTGCATCAAAATACAGCAACAGTTAAAAGTTTGGACACCTACTCTTTCCAGGGTTTTTATTTATTTCTACGCTTTTTTACATTGTAGAATAATAGTGAAGACATCAATACTATGAAATAACATATATGGAATCAAGTAGTAACCAAAAAAGTTTGAAACAAATGAAAATGAAGTGGGAAGTTTACATACACTTATGTTGGAGTCATTAAAACTCGTTTTTCAACCACTTCACAAATTTCTTGTTAACAAACTATAGTTTTGGCAAGTCGGTTAGGACATCTACTTTATGCATAACACAAGTAATTTTTACAACAATTGTTTACAGACAGATTATTTCACCTATAATTCACTGTATCACATTTTGAGTGGGTCAGAAGTTTACATACACTAGGTTGACTGTGCCTTTAAACAGCTTGGAAAATTCAAGAAAATGACTTCATGGCTTTAGAAGCTTCTGAATGGCTAATTGACATAATTTGAGTCCATTGGAGGTGTACCTGTGGATGTATTTCAAGGCCTACCTTCAAACGCAGTGCCTCTTTGCTTGACATCATTGGAAAATCAAAAGAAATCAGTCCAAGACCTCAGAAAAAAAGTCTGGTTCATCCTTGGGGAGCAATTTCCAAATGCCTGAAGGTACCACGTTCATCTGTACAAACAATAGTACGCAAGTATAAACACCATGGACCACACAGCTGTCATACCGCTCAGGGAGGAGACACGTTCTGTCTCCTGGAGATGAACGTACTTTGGTGTGAAAAGTGCAAATCAATCCCAGAACAACAGCAAAGGACTTTGTGAAGATGCTGGAGGAAACGGGTACAAAAGTATCTATATCCACAGTAAAGCGAGTCCTATATCGGCATAACCTGAAAGGCCGCTCAGCAAGGAAGAAGCAACTGCTCCAAAACTGCCATAAAAAAGCCAGACTACGGTTTGCAACTACACATGGGGACAAAGATTGTACATTTTGGAGAAATGTCCGCTGGTCTGATGAAACAAAATAGAACTATTTGGCCATAATGACCATCGTTATGTTTGGAGGAAAAGGGGGAGGCTTGCAAGCCAAAGAACACCATCCCAACCGTGAAGCACGGGGGTGGCAGCATCATGTTGTGCAGGTGCTTTGCTGCAGGAGGGACTGGTGCACTTCACAAAATGTATGGCATCATGAGGCAGACAAATTATGTGGATATATTGAAGCAACATCTCAAGACATCAGTCAGGAAGTTGAAGATTGGTTGCAAATGGTTCTTCCAAATGGACAATGACCCCAAGTATACTTCCAAAGTTGTGGCAAAATGGCTTAAGGACAACAAAGTCTTGTTAAGGACAACAAAGTATTGGAGTGGCCCTCACAAAGCCCTGACCATAATACTATAGAACATTTGTGGCCAGAACTGAAAAAGTGTGTGTGCGAGCAAGGAGGCCTACAAACCTGACTCAGTTACACTAGCTCTGTAAGGAGGAATGGGACAAAATACACCCAACTTATTGTGGGAAGATTGTGGAAGGCTACCCAAAATATTTTACCCAAGTTAAACAATTTAAAGGTAATGCTACAGAATAGTAATTGAGTGTATGTAAACTTCTGACCCACTGGAAATGTGATGAAGCTGAAATAAATCACTCTCTACTATTATTCTGACATTTCACATTCTTAAAATAAAGTGGTGATCCTAACTGACCTAAGACAGGGAATTTTTACTTGGATCAACTGTCAGGAATTGTGAAAAACTCAGTTTAAATGCATTTGGCTAATGTGTATGTACACTTCCGACTTCAACTCTATATTTTATAGTTGAGATTCTTCAAAGTAGCCACCCTTTGCCTTGATGACAACTATTCACACTGTTGGCATTCTCTCAACAAGCTTCATGAGGTAGTCACCTGGAATGCATTTCAATTAACATTTATGCCTTGTTAATCTGTGGAATATATTTCCTTCTTAAAGTGCTTCAACCAATCAGTTGTGTTGTGACAAGGTAGGGGTGGTATACAGAAGATTGCCCTATTTGGTAAAAGACCAAGTCCATGTTATGGCAAGAACAGCTCAAAGAGAAATGACACTCCATTACTTTAAGACGAAGGTCAGTCAATCTGATTTTTGGTTCCAACCGCTGTGCCTTTGTGAGACGCAGAGTAGGTGTACGGATGATCTCTGCATATGTTGTTCCCACCGTGAAGTATGGAGGAGGAGGTGTGATGATGTGGGGGTTCTTTGCTGGTGACACTGTCTGTGATGTATTCTGAATTCAAGGCACACTTAACCAGCATTGCTACCACAGCATTCTGCAGAGATAAGCCATCCCATCTGGTCTGCGCTTAGTGGGACTATTTTCTTTTTCAACAGGACAGTGACCCAATACACCTCCTGGCTGTTCAAGGGTTATTTGACCAATAGGGAGAGTCTATGGAGTGCTGCATCAGATGACCTGGCCTCCACAATCACCCGACCTCAACCCAATTGAGATGGTTTGGGATGAGTTGGACCACAGAGTGAAGGAATAGCAGCCAACAAGTTATCAGCATATATGGGAACTCCTTCACATGTTGGAAAAGCATTCCAGGTGAAGCTGGCTGAGAGAATACCAAGAGTGTGCAAAGCTGTTATCAAGGCAAAGTGTGGCTACTTTGAAGAATCTCAAATCTATTTTGATTTGTTTGACAATTTTTTGGTTACTACATGATTCCATATGTGTTGTTTCATAGTTTGTTTCATAGTTTTGATGTATTAACTATTACTCTACAAAAATAGTAAAATATAAAGAAAAACCCTTGAATGGGTAATTGTTTCCAAACTTTTGACTGG
Source organism: Oncorhynchus kisutch (assembly GCF_002021735.2). Classification (NCBI taxonomy): domain Eukaryota; kingdom Metazoa; phylum Chordata; class Actinopteri; order Salmoniformes; family Salmonidae; genus Oncorhynchus; species Oncorhynchus kisutch. Next base: position 40,759,597 of record NC_034192.2, read on the forward strand.
TACTGTATGTCAGGGTAGAAATGCGTAATTGGTTACAATACTTCCTTTCAACAATGCCACGACATCATTGAATGTCCGACATACAGTGCAAGTTTTTTCTGCATGGCTCTAACCCTTACACTGAGGCTGACAGTGATATATATATTGGTCAGGAAAAAGGTAAGCCCCAAGTTGCATTTCTTTGCATGAAGACTGGCATTCATCAACCAAATACTGTCTGGTATGAACGCAATTATTCTTTACGTAAATCCGTGACACTCTGTTTAGTATCATATGTTACCTTTCATATGGTATGTATTAATTTGTGGAAGCCCATCATCCGTTTCATATGATATGTTACGAATTTGCTGAACATACAATATGTTATGAATTGTAGCTATGTGGCGAACGTTAGCTAGCTCGCTAACGTTACCTAGGCTAGGGGTTAAGGTTCGTGTTAAGGTTAGCTAAAAGGGTTAAGTTTAGGGTTAGGGGTTGGGTTAGCTAACACGCTAAGTAGTTGCAAAGTAGCAAAATATTAGTAAGTAGTTAAAAAGTTGCTAATAAGCTAAAATTCTGAAGTTGTCCAAGATGAGATTTGAACTCGCAACCTTTAGGTTGCAAGACGTTTCTTGTTACATGCCTACCCATCCAGCCCAACCAACAACAACCCCATGGTTGATGAGACTGGCCACCTTTATTGCTTGACAGAGTTTAGTTGAATTAAAGTTTGGCCTTTTATACCACAATAGGACCTTTGACATAAGTTGAACCAATTTGTGGGGATTCTAACTAATGTTTATTTAAAATTGACCTGAATTGTGACCATCAGAAATAGGAAATGTGTGTGAAATGTGGCACTGTGTTACATTGAATGATAATACCTTGCTATCAGTGTGCCATATTGTAGTAGAGTGATAGCTATTTTTGCAGTAGCGATAATACGATTCTGAAATTACATTTATTTTATTTCACAGTATACTTACATCTTCTGAGGCAACAGTAACATTAACAGGCAACAGTAACATTTTTAAAAAACATATTGCTGTGTTGGAGAAACAGATCAACCTGCACAAATCAGCTTGTGTGTGTGGTAAATTATGCCTACTAACTATTGTAATGTAAAGTTGTCTAGGCTGTAGGCTGTCCTACCTAATAATAACAATAATTGTTTTGCAGGTCTTGATGCCCTATATTCTTAAGGGTTTAACACTACGACACCTGTCTGCTCCCAAATGTGTGATTTGATCACACAGTCTTGAGGTTATATTAATGAGATGCTTTAACAATAACAACTCATCCTATTCTCTCCACGACGTGTTGTAGACTGATGTGTGTGACTCTCTGAACTGGAAAATAAATTGTTTTGATGCAACTTTGCCACAACTGTCGCTCCACAAATCGTTTTCAAAGCGCTGACAGACAAACCTAGATGATTTGTTTCCTTTTAACCCAGAAGAAAAGCCAGAGGGAAATCACTTTGGCTTTGATTTCACTTCCAGCGATGTGTACGACGAGCGTCCACTCACACTACGTCTCTGTTGCTTTTGATAAATTTCACAATCCTCCCTCCCTCCCTCCCTCCCTCCCTCCCTCCCTCCCTCCCTCCCTCCCTCCCTCCCTCCCTCACTCCCTCACTCCACTGATATTCTCATCATTTTCTTTGTCTCCTTATTCTTCTTGACAGTCGTTGTGATTACATTTTACAGATAGAAGGCTATAATGGGTCTTTCTCAACATTGTTCTGGTTCCATGAAAAGAGGTGGCTATAATCTAAAGCTATTCTACACTCCAATACTAAACAATCATTTGGTAGTCAACGTTATTGGTTTACTGGTCCAAACTATGCCTGTGATTTTAATAGATTTTAAGGCAAATCATCAAGATGAAAGTGAAGATGGCTATGAATTGAAGACCATGCACTCTCAAATGGCCCTCTGCATAGTGCATGTTACGACCAGGACATGCTACCAGGGGTCTTTTCACAGCCTCCAAATCTAAAAGGAATTCAAGCCAACTCACAGCACAACACCTCTCCCGCTTTCTGACCTAAATAACTTGGAGACCTATGTATAGGTACTGATCAGGGGAACTTAGTAGGATCGTAAAACTCCGGATGCACGGTTGCTGAGGTGAAGCTGGAGAAAACTCCATTTGATAGGCCTCTTTGGCTCCTTTTATATGAGCATGGGGTGAAGGACTTTACACAAAGCTACATATGACGAATTGTAGGACCCTTGGTGAAGATCCATATGACGCACACAGTTTTGTTTGTTTCATATACTGTAAGCAGCATATTGAAACTGTATGAATGAGCCGGTTATGTTTGATAGTCTGTGTGATTGTATGATTGATGATATGTGACTCTGTTCATGTCAGGGGAGCTGAGTAGGAGTCGATGACCTCATGATCATGGTTTTGATGTCAGACGGTAGGACACAGATTGCGTGGAAGAGTAGTGCCGAGTAGTGCCGAGTAGTACCAAGTACTGAGAAAGAGTGTATGTGCAAGCTTTTTTGTATGCCACTAAGAGGTAAGCAGCAATCATGTACAGTACTTACGCATTTGGTAAAATTTCAGAATACCATTTTCTATCACTGACAACAGTCATTTTGGTGATAATGCCCTAGTAAGTCAGTGTTTGGAGGATATATTGGCACGGTTTAATAACTACCGTGCCAATATATCCTCCAAACACCGGCTTCGAGGGACATTATCACTTTTCTACAAGGGGCTACCAACATATTCAAATAATGATTGACATACACTATTTTCATCAACATCTTTATTTTGATGAATGTGTTCATACTCTTTCATCCTTCCACGAGATATAGGCCTGCTACGCGACCCAGTCGTTAAGTCTTTTTAGTTGTTGTCGTCAAGGGTGTGCACGGGAGGCGAAGTCAGGTGCAGGAGAGCAGAGTGTAGTGAACACGCCCACTTTAATTCCATTCCACAAAATACAGCACATAAAAACAATAACGTGCCAAAAACACGGAACACGGAAAAAGTTAAGCGCCCGACAAAAATCCACATCACAAACAAACAATTACACACAAAGACATGGAGGGGAAACAGAGGACTAAATACATGCAGTAATTATGGAATGAAAACCAGGTGTGTAATGGAACAAGACAAAACCAATGGAATATGAGAAGTGGAGCGGCGATCAAATCAAATCAAATGTATTTATATAGCCCTTCGTACATCAGCTGATATCTCAAAGTGCTGTACAGAAACCCAGCCTAAAACCCCAAACAGCAAGCAATGCAGGTGTAGAAGCACGGGGGCTAGGAAAAACTCCCTAGAAAGGCCAAAACCTAGGAAGAAACCTAGAGAGGAACCAGGCTATGTGGGGTGGCCAGTCCTCTTCTGGCTGTGCCGGGTGGAGATTATAACAGAACATGGCCAAGATGTTCAAATGTTCATAAATGACCAGCATGGTCGTATAATAATAAGGCAGAACAGTTGAAACTGGAGCAGCAGACATGGTCAGATGGACTGGGGACAGCAAGGAGTCATCATGTCAGGTAGTCCTGGGGCATGGTCTTAGGGCTCAGGTCCTCCGAGAGAGAGAAAGAAAGAGAGAATTAGAGAGAGCATATGTGGGGTGGCCAGTCCTCTTCTGGCTGTGCCGGGTGGAGATTTTAACAGAACATGGCCAAGATGTTCAAATGTTCATAAATGACCAGCATGGTCGAATAATAATAAGGCAGAACAGTTGAAACTGGAGCAGCAGCATGGTCAGATGGACTGGGGACAGCAAGGAGTCATCATGTCAGGTAGTCCTGGGGCATGGTCCTAGGGCTCAGGTCCTCCGAGAGAGAGAGAGAAAGAAAGAGAGAATTAGAGAGAGCATATGTGGGGTGCCAGTCCTCTTCTGGCTGTGCCGGGTGGAGATTTTAACAGAACATGGCCAAGATGTTCAAATGTTCATAAATGACCAGCATGGTCGAATAATAATAAGGCAGAACAGTTGAAACTGGAGCAGCAGCACGGCCAGGTGGACTGGGGACAGCAAGGAGTCATTATGTCAGGTAGTCCTGGGGCATGGTCCTAGGGCTCAGGTCCTCCGAGAGAGAGAGAAAGAAAGAGAGAAGGAGAGAATTAGAGAACGCACACTTGGATTCACACAGGACACCAAATAGGACAGGAGAAGTACTCCAGATATAACAAACTGACCCTAGCCCCCCGACACATAAACTACTGCAGCATAAATACTGGAGGCTGAGACAGGAGGGGTCAGGAGACACTGTGGCCCCATCCGAGGACACCCCCGGACAGGGCCAAACAGGAAGGATATAACCCCACCCACTTTGCCAAAGCACAGCCCCCACACCACTAGAGGGATATCTTCAACCACCAACTTACCATCCTGAGACAAGGCTGAGTATAGCCCACAAAGATCTCTGCCATGGCACAACCCAAGGGGGCTAGATGGCTAGAAAGCCGGTGACGTCGATCGCTGAACGCCGCCTGAACAAGGAGAGGAGCCGACTTCGGGGGAAGTCGTGACAGTTGTTTTTATTTGTTCTAAATGTTCCATTGTGATGAAAACCAAAATTCCAAAGGCTGGACCTAATGTAGTGTATAAGAGGTCATACAATAAGTTCTGTAGTGATTCCTATGTTGACTATGTAAATCATATTTGCTGGTCTGTGGTGTGTAATGAGCAACCAGATGCTATACTTGACACATTTATGAAATTGCTTATTACAGTTACTAATAAGTGTGCACCCATTAAGAAAATGACTGTAAAAACGGTTAAACCCCCATGGATTGATGAGGAATTGAAAAATTGTAAGGTTGAGAGGGATGAGTCAAAAGGTATGGCAAATAATGTATGGGAGCACAACCGATTGGCAAACATACTGCAAATTGAGAAATCATGTGACTAAATACATTTAAACTATACTATATAAAATATATATAAAGAATGATAGTAAAAAGTTATGGAGTACAAATTAAATTTTGGGAAAAAAGGCAAGCTTTGCTCCATTATTCATTGAATCAGATGGCTCATTCATCAGAAAACCAACTGATATTCAAATCAAATCGAATTTTTCACATGTGCCGAATACAACCTTACAGTGAAATGCTTACAAGCCCTTAACCAACAATGCTTTTGAGAAATTTTAAGGGAAAAAAAGTGTTAAGTTAAAAATAGAAAATAAAAGTAACAAATAATTAAACCGCAGCAGTAAAATATCAATAGAGAGGCTATATACAGGGGGTACCGGCACAGAGTCAATGTGTGGGGGCACCAGTTAGTCGAGGTAATATGTACATGTAGGTAGGGGTAAAGTGACTATGCATAGATAATAAACAGAGAGTAGCAGCAGCGTAAAAGAGGGGTCTTATGGCTTGGGGTAGAAGCTGTTAAGAAGCTGTTTGGACCTAGACTTGGCACTCTGGTACCGCTTGCCCTGCGGTAGCAGAGAGAGCAGTCCATGACTAGGGTGGCTGGAGTCTTTGACAATTTTTAGGGCCGGATGGCAGACCTGGATGGCAGAAAGCTTGGCCCCAGTGATGTACTGGACCGTACGCACTACCCTCTGTAGTTCCTTGTGATCAGAGGCAGAGCAGTTGCCATATCAGGCAGTGATGCAACCAGTCAGGATGCTCTCGATGGTGCAGCTGTAAAACCTTTTGAGGATCTGAGGACCCATGCCAAATCTTTTTCAGTCTCCTGAGGGGGAATAGGCTTTGTCGTGCCCTCTTCACAACTGTCTTAGTGTGTTTGGACCATGATCGTTTTTTGGTGATGTGGACTACTTTAATATTTTTTTTAATTGTCAAAATTAGCTAACTTAGTCATTACATGCCAGCAACAAATGCTGACACTACACATTCAAGTAAATCTGCCAAAATTATGTAAACAGACAAAGTCTACATGAAGTTGGTTAAAAAGCAACATTTCTGTAGTTTTGAAATGGCCTAGTCATAGTCCAGACCTAATCCCAATTAAGATGTTGAGGCAGGACTTGAAACGAGCAGTTCATGCTTAAAAACCCACAAATGTTGCTGAGTTGAAGCAGTTCTGCATGCAAGAGTAGGCCAAAATTCCCCCACAGCGATGTGAGAGACTGATCAACAACTAAAGGAAGCATTTTTTTAAATGTTATTTAACCTTTATTTAACTAGGCAAGTCCGTTAAGAACAAATTCTTATTAAAAATGACGGCCTACCAAAATGCCTCCTGCGGGGACATGGGCCAGGGATTAAAATAAATAAATACAATATAAATATAGGACAAAACACACATTACAACAAGATAGACAGCACTACATAAACAGAGACCTAAGACAACAACATAGCAAGGCAGCAACACATGACAACACAACATGGTAGCAACATAACAACAACATGGTAGCAACACAACATGGTAGCACCACAAAACATCGTACAAACTTTATTGGGCACAGTCAACAGCACAAGGGTCAAGAAGGTAGAGACAACAATACATCACACAAAGCAGCTAAAGGTGGCACAACCAGTTATTGAGTGTAAGGGGGAAATTACTTTTTCACACAGGAGAATTGGGTGTTGCATAACTTTGTTTTTATTAAATAAATGAAATAAGTATGGAATTGTTGTTATTTGCTTACTCAGGCTCCCTTTATCTAATTTTAGGTTTTGGTTGAAGATCTGAACATTCAGAATCAAAAATATGCAAAAATAGAGAAAATCAGAAAGTGGGCACATATTTTTTCACGGCACTGTATATCCATAAAAAAATTATGCTGAGTCATGATTTTGACTGGCTGAGAAAAGCTGCTTGCCTGTCTGTCTTGTCCCAACTCCTGACACGTTCATTACTATGGGACAGCTGGAGATTACATTTCAATACTGAAACAATGTTCCAAATGTCAGAGAGAGACAAATCTCCGCTGTTGAAAACCAAATGCTAGTCTAAAAGAAATTAGAGATAATGTCTAGATGCTTTTAACAGTGGAGATCAAGTTTATAAATTGCCTGGCTGGGCTGATGAGACAGTGGATTGCACAGACAGATGGAATAATGAATAGGCATTTCAGTGTCATAGTTTTAGCTGGTGGTAATTTGTGGAATAGGCACCGACTGGAACGTGGTTTTAACCAATCAGCATCTAGGATTAGACCCAGCCGTTCTATAATGTGTATTATGCACTCGGCCAATTTCTGAGCTTAGCCATGAAATCTGGCATTACACACCCCCTAGCAACATTGTCTCACTTTATGCTTTGTTTCTGCAAATGAATGTTTTGTCCTATTGTCAATAGATTGCATGTTTCTAGACAAATGAAAGTGTGTCTTTAGTGATGTTTTGGGCAGGAAAGAATGCCTTTCAAAAGGGATTGTGGTTACCAGGCAACAAGGACAAAAACCAATCCTAGGCTGAAGGAACAAACCAAGGTTTTTTTTCTTATTCTTTGCTTCCCTGAGTTGCTCTCTCACTCTATCACACTCCCTCTGCCTCACTTTCTCTCTTACACACATTGCTATGCCTGGAACCAAAATCCCTTCCCAATCGGATTTGACCATGGAGAAGAGTCTTAGCCCAGTTCTTATGCTCACGTGTGGGATTTATGTCCAACTGAAATAGAAAAGAGTGCTTACGTACACTGGACAAGGTATTGGGCTGCTACCTAAATCTCAAAAGGTTTGCAATTGTGGGATTGGAAGACCAACTGGATGCTGTGTTGACCTGATTCAGGAGATAGAAGGGTTCAAACACAGGGCCTACTGACTGGGTGAGGTGAAGGGTTCAAACACAGTGGGCCTACTGACCGGGTGAGGTGAAGAGTTCACACAGTGGGCCTACTGACCGGGTGAGGTGAAGGGTTCAAACACAGTGGGCCTACTGACTGGGTGAGGTGAAGGGTTCAAACACAGTGGGCCTACTGACCGGGTGAGGTGAAGAGTTCAAACACAGTGGGCCTACTGACCAGGTGAGGTAAAGGGTTCAAACACATTGGGCCTACTGACCGGGTGAGGTGAAGGGTTCAAACACAGTGGGCCTACTGGCTGGGTGAGGTGAAGAGTTCAAACACAGTGGACCTACTGACCGGGTGAGGTGAAGGGTTCAAACACAGTGGGCCTACTGACTGGGTGAGGTGAAGGGTTCAAACACAGTGGGCCTACTGACTTGGTGAGGTGAAGGGTTCAAACACAGTGGACCTACTGACCGGGTGAGGTGAAGGGTTCAAACACAGTGGGCCTACTGACCGGGTGAGGTGAAGGGTTCAAACACAGTGGACCTACTGACTTGGTGAGGTGAAGGGTTCAAACACAGTGGACCTACTGACCGGGTGAGGTGAAGGGTTCAAACACAGTGGGCCTACTGACCGGGTGAGGTGAAGGGTTCAAACACAGTGGGCCAACTGACCGGGTGCCGCACAACATACACAAACAACAGAAATCTCCGTTGATGAAGAATTTAGAAAGTGCCTTCAGGGCTTTCACAACTCGTGGCGAAGCACCAACATGTAAACACCTCCATCAGTCTGAACAGTTAATTACACCAACATGTAAACACCTCCATCAGCCTGAACAGTTAAATACACCAACATGTAAACACCATCAGTCTGAACAGTTAATTACACCAACATGTAAACACCTCCATCAGCCTGAACAGTTAAATACACCAACATGTAAACACCATCAGTCTGAACAGTTACTTACACCAACATGTAAACACCATCAGTCTGAACAGTTAATTACACCAACATGCAAACACTATCAGTCTGAACAGTTAATTACACCAACATGTAAACACCATCAGTCTGAACAGTTAATTACACCAGCATGCAAACACCATCAGTCTAAACAGTTAATTACACCAGCATGTAAACACCATCAGTCTGAACGGTTAATTACACCAACATGTAAACACCTCATCAGTATGAGCAGTTAATTACACCAGCATGTAAACACCATCAGTCTGAACAGTTAATTACACCAACATGTAAACACCACCATCAGCCTGAACAGTTAATTACACCAACATGTAAACACCTCCATCAGTCTGAACAGTTAATTACACCAACATGTAAACACCTCCATCAGCCTGAACAGTTAATTACACCAACATGTAAACACCTCCATCAGTCTGAACAGTTAAATACACCAACATGTAAACACCATCAGCATGAACAGTTAATTACACCAACATGTAAACACCATCAGTCTAAACAGTTAATTACACCAGCATGTAAACACCATCAGTCTGAACAGTTAATTACACCAACATGTAAACACCTCCATCAGCCTGAACAGTTAATTACACCAGCATGTAAACACCATCAGTCTGAACAGTAATTACACCAACATGTAAACACCATCAGTCTGAACAGTTACTTACACCAACATGTAAACACCATCAGTCTGAACAGTTAATTACACCAACATGCAAACACTATCAGTCTGAACAGTTAATTACACCAACATGTAAACACCTTCAGTCTGAACAGTTAATTACACCAACATGTAAACACCTCCATCAGTCTGAACAGTTAATTACACCAACATGTAAACACCTCCATCAGTCTGAACAGTTAATTACACCAACATGTAAACACCTCCATCAGTCTGAACAGTTAATTACACCAACATGTAAACACCATCAGTCTAAACAGTTAATTACACCAACATGTAAACACCATCAGTCTGAACAGTTAATTACACCAACATGTAAACACCTCATCAGTATGAGCAGTTAATTACACCAGCATGTAAACACCATCAGTCTGAACAGTTAATTACACCAACATGTAAACACCTCCATCAGTTTGAACAGTTAATTACACCAACATGATAATTACTGACCACTCACTTCACCTCAAGTCAGACATCTAGTGAGATCTGAGATCCACTGAGATCCACTGACATTACCAGCCAGACTTCTGGCAGGCGGTGTCACTTCCCCCTCTCTTTCTGCCTTTTTTTCCAGTCTTTTTGCCTTGCCAACCCATGATTCATTAGCCATGCAACGTGGGCACAATAATTGAACACAGTGCAGCGACGATGTCACAGTCTACCAAAAAAAAGAGTCATTGCTTTTCTCCAAAGGTATTTTCCCCTATTGGTTCATGCAATCTGAAGATTGATTCAGCGGAGACATTTTTTGAATTAATTATAATTCATGCAAGACTTCACATGAAAAACACATTGTAAAACTGGTAGAACCCGGTGCAGGCGAGGTGGTGCAGAACTAATAAGACCTATTATAGACCGAGAGGAAAGAGGGGGGAGAAAAACATTCATTGTGTTGTGGACGCACCAAACTATTGGAGTATGGGGTGTAAATTATATCGTCCTGCTGTCAAAGTTTCCCGTACAAGAGAACCTTCCAGTCCTCAGTTATTTTCCTGTGCTGTGTTTGCACACCTTCTCTGTGGGAAGCCTCCCTTCAGATTATTTTGCCAGAGGATTCTCTCAAGAGCTTCGGAAGCCCTCTTAAGAAAATGTGAAAATGTAATTTTGTCAAATGATCCGCACAGAAACCATGATCTAATTTAAAGTGATATCAAAGCCAAGGACCTCTGCCGAAGTAAGGAAAGAAATTGGCTGGTACGAGTCACAAAAAGAAAACCTGATCAAAATAAGTATTTTATTCTAACAAAGAGAAGTCCCTTTCATTTGCTGGTACCAAGCATCACTAGGTGACTGGAAAATGTGTGACTTATAGTAGCTATGTGCATTACTCCAATAAGCACGTGTGATCCAAGGATTAATATGCAACATGAAGGGGTGGCAGGTAGCCTAGTGGTTAGAGCATTGGGCCAGTAACCGAAAGGTTGGTGGATCGAATCCAACAAGGTAAAAATCTGTCGTTCTGCTCCTGAACAAGGCAGTGTCGCTGTTCTTAGACTGTCATTGTAAATAAGAATTTTTCTTAACTGCCTAGTTAAATAAAGGTTAAATAAATAAAAAGGTGAGTTCTAGACAGTCTATGTTTTTAATGTAAAATGTAAAACCATTAATGAGCATAGGGAAGCAACATATTGATGTTAGTAAGTCTACAGATGTAGGATCTTAATTTGAACTATAATGTCATAGAAGAATGATCCTTCAGGAACAGGATTTGAACGTTTAGCCAATAAAATGTTGCTTGGTCTATTAGCTGGCCAAGTTAATATAACTGTGTGTTAATTTGGGTTTTCAGTGAATTTGTGTAAACCTACCAAAAGCGTGCTAGCGTGACAGACCCACCAATTTAAATGTGTCAAGACCGGCAAATGCTGCTGGGTTTTTCACGTTTCAACAGTTTCCTGTGTGTATCAAGAATTGTCCAGCACCCAAAGGATATCCAGCCAATGGCAGGCCAGTGGTCAAAAACGGGTCATTAATGAAAGAGGACAAAGGAAGCTGACACAAATTGTGCAGCGCAACAGAGAGGCTACAGTTAGTCAACTGACAGTCCAGTATAACATTGGTGCCCAAAGACCCATAAAATAATACACAACTCGTCATACGTTGACACGAATAGGGTATGGCAGCCGATATTCCACTTCTTTCAGCAAAAAACAAGAAACGGCGGTTGCAGTGGATTAAGGAACGAAAACACTAGACACTGGAGAATTGGCTGGTTTGCCTGGTCTGATGAGTCCCGGTTCCGGCTGTTTCACGCTAATGGGAGGACTATATATCCATCATGCCACATGTCAACATTGCAGGCTGGTGGTGTGATGGTGTGGGGTGTGTTTTCATGGCACACATTGGGCCCCTCGATAAAAGTCAACCAACATTTGAATGCCACAGGATATCTGAATATCATTGCCAATCAGGTGCTTTCCTTCATGGCAGCAGTGTATCCATCTGCTAACTGATTTTTTCAGAAGGATAATGCCCCATGCCACACGGCTTGTCTAGGAATGGTTCCACGAACATGACCGTGAATTCAGCTTACTGCAGTGGCCTGCCCAGTCACCAGATCTTATTCCAATTGAGCATCTGTGGGATGAGATGAAACAAGATATTTGAGAGAGAGATCCACTGACATTACCAGCCAGCTTGACACAACTGTGGTAAGCATTGGAGTCAACTTGGGGCAGCATCCCTGTGGAACACTTTCAACACTTCAACACAATGAATTGAGGCTGTTCTGAGGGAAAAAGGGGGTGCAACTCGAGATTAAGAAGGTGTTCTTAATGTTTTGTACACTCAGTGTATTTCAACTGATCTAACTCCTATCTAATCCTTCCAGATCTTCAAGGGAGAACCAAGCACTCACCTTGGGGCAGATAGAGGCCATTCATAGCCAACGATGGCCAACGATTTGTGGTGATGTCAGTTGAGTACATGTTACAAAGTAAATATAGAAAGTGGGTCGAGACACTCACTGGCCTTGACGTAACTTCTATTTGTAGAGGTGAGGGGAGAAAAACACTGTGAGGGAAATTAGGTTATGGTGGCATTATTAAAGGATATGCTCTCTGATTAAGAGGGGATGTATTCCGCCAGATGCTGCAGGAGAAGAAAAGAACTCATCAGGAAGAGGTTAGACCCGAACCTTTGGAGGGGCCCAGGCATCCAATTACTCAGTCCTCCAGACTTCTGTACATCACACCCATTTAGGGGTTAAGTACCCATCCTGCAAATTTTGTTGCAAGGTATCAAACGTGGGCCACTTTTTGTAAATTCATGCGCACACAACATTCAGTCTATGATTGGGTTGACAAGTCAATCTGATGAATTAAAAGGGAAATGGCATTTAGTGTTGCTGTACCATATCATACATCAAGACATCAAAAGAATCTAATTAAAAATGGGTGACATTTCCAATGAACTACTGCCCTTCATTGATTTGCGGTTATCAGACAGCAATTGCTGTAGTGAATTACTTTGATTCACTTATTCAATTATTATTTACACTATATCTTTCTGCCATAGTTTGCACCTGAAACTTATGCTGTGTTCTGCCCTAACTAATCATTACGTTTATTATCAAAACACAAGTTAACTACAGAGTCGATGTCCTCTGACCGTGGTTAACACGTTCAATCAACCACCATTGTAAAAGCATTTACATGACTTTTTTGTCGTTGTTGAAACTGTTGCTACAACAGTTGCTGAAGGTTTCCTCATGCTGGAGTACTCTTTTGGATGCCAACTTGGTTTCGGCTTCCCATATTGGTCACTATGTGTCATTCACCCTCTTGACATGCAGAGTACATAATGTCATAATGGGATTAACACCTCTTCTGTCTGTGAGAAAAGTAATATAAGATTACATTGGCTCGACCTTGTGATAAATAGAAACTCCAGTCCCAGTACTACGAGTACCAGAACTGAGGCGTGAGTGTATTTATTCAGTGCAGTGTGTGTGTATAGACAGTACTTCTACATCACCTATTGCTGTTGCCTTGACTCCATGGAGCTTTTACTGCAGAAAGGTGATAGGTATCTGGCCGTTCGAGCATCTCAACCATTTCCCACATTTCAGCCTACGTAAGGCAATGAGCCACACACTAATGGGTCAGTAACGAATTTAACCCATCGCTAATGGGTCAGGTAGCTGACTGCAGGGGGATGACAGTAGGTGGGCGTGGGTGGAGAGGTCCTTAGCATGGTCATACAATACCATCTCGATTGATTAAAGAAACACCCAAGAACTCACTGAGGTCTACAGGAAGGAGCTATAGTAGCCAATGTTCTCTGCTATTATACGTATTGTCTTGATTTGGGTATTGTGAAAGAGAATATAAACACTGATTGTGTTGGCCCTGTACTGGGAATCATTCTGTCTAACTCCAAATATTGTGTAGAAGAAGAGCTATTCTTTCACATTGAGAAGCTGGGTAAGGATTTGATGATAATGTGGTGCATTTGGCAAAAAAACAGGGCTCCAACGTCACGTGGGAGAAAATTGGGTTTAAAACTTGAAACACAAGATGTGGTGACTTCAGGGTACTAGATTGGCTTTGTGGGATTTTCACGAATCCAATTTATGGACTGCCATGAGAAAGAGTGGGAAGATTGAACTGAAGCAATTCTAAAAAGGAAACGTCTTTAGCCCTGTCAGACAGAGGACATGTCAAGACACGCCCCTTATTTAAATGTCTGCAATATCTTCGATAGTATGAGCCTTAGTATCTGTTAGTGGAAAGCAGCAGCCTCTTCTGGCTAAAGCCATGATGAGGTGGATTTCAACACCAATGATTTTATTGCAATAAGGAAACTGGGACAGAGGACAAGACTGCTGCCCATGTTGCCAGGATTCCCAAATTAGATTTTGGAGGCATCTGCTTGCAGGATTGCTCAATACGTCTTGATGCCAGAGGGCAGGGTATGCATAGCCAAACTCTCGACATTATCGGGACACTGGCGGCATATGTTTTTAAACTGAAAAGAGAGTTACAATATTATATCATCAGGCGATTACAAAGCAAAAAACCTCAATAAAAGAAAGCGGCACTAGATGAAACGGCAATGAAGGAGACGAGAGGCCACATGATAAATCGGAGCGAGCATGTGGCAGGCGCACCTGCTGCAGCGCGCTTTGATGAATATCTCCCTGTCACCAGCACAGGCCTGCAGGACAGCATAATTACAACCCTTTAATTTCCTCCATCTTGACAGTACCGCTGAGCCCAGGGAAACCCGGTCGGTCCAAATTCATCACAGGCTTATTAACACAGGTCGTGGCTGTTGCCCTGTTTCAATGTCCTCTTATCTACCCACTTCCTCGCCCCCTCCCTCATTTCACATGTCAGAACAGTAACAGTAATATGTGTATGCAAAGTGGCAGATTATTACCTGATTGTAAAATGATTTGTGTGACAATCAAAGTGCAAAGTGTGAGTTGAAGAGGCCCTCTGCATGTGGCAAGGCAACCCAAAACCAAAATCATTGAGATTAGTCATCATTTATTTTCATATGGGAAGGCACATATTGACAAGACAATCCTATTTAAATAGAAATGTAACTAAATAAACAATACTCATAACAACTGTTTTACCAGCCTTGGAAAATAAGATTTCTTTGAGTTGAAGTAGTATACAGTATGGTACCTTGTGTGTTCATGGACCTTTTCTTTTCAATCAAACTGGCTTTGACTGATATTAATGATATAATGCTCATATTCAATACTAGTTCTCTCTGCAAAGCTGTCTGATAAAAATGGCTAGCCTCGCAGCTTGGAGTCTTCTGTCGTGTCTTTGCTATGCCGGATTAAGTGATATGACGTGCTGTTCTATAAAATAATTTCTCTGTAATTAATATTACCTGATTGAACTAATCATGTAAATGTAATTAACTAGAAAGTCGGGGCACCATGAAAGAATGTTTATAGAGCTGTTATCTTCCGAATACACTCTTAAAGACCTGGTAATCTTTTACATCATCGTTATAATTCTTAATTGTCACTTTATTCAGTCTCATCTGAAGTCGTAGAATTCTTGGTTATCTTCACCAACCCTGGCTTACAAGTTGAATCAGCAATACAACATTTGGTTTAATTATTTATTTACCAAATACCTCAACAATCACACAGAATTACATATACACAGGATGGGTCATACATTGATTACTAATTATGTCATAAAAGAAAACGTCCCTGGCGGACGGAACAGATATGACGGCTGGTTACACAAAGAAAAGGGGGTTGGGTTTTGAATGAAAGCACTTGAAGACTGAGAAACAAAGACATTTGGTCTCTGATCGGACCTTGTAAAGCTATGCTATCGTAAATACAGAATCTTATGCATTCTAAATAACCGCGCATTTGGAAAAGGAAAATGCAAGGAATATTTACTCTGAGCTGTGTTTCAATAGGTTGGTCATAGATGGAAGGCCGTGTTGCCCAACAGAGATCTTCCTGTCCTCTGAAGAATGTCTGGTAGAATGGATGCATTGTAGTAACGTCGTGTGTTTGGTAGAAGATCACTGATGAAAACCAATTATCTAATTTAGAAGCTAAATTTACATTTAATCTTTTGACAAAGAGTCATATTTAAACATTTAAATTGCATAACAATTCCATGTGAATCTGATAACCAGAATGTGTAGACTTTCCAAGATACAGTTTATGTCATCCTATCATCAGTAATAATGTCTCAGATGACAACTGATCTGAAATCATATTCTTTAAGTACCAACGCATATTTTCAACTGGTTGGATTACCGAAATATGGTTTTGGTCCCCACCCTTTTGATGTTTTCAGACACTCTATGTTAACAAAGGGCTTTCCAAGAGTCCGTCTGTAGAGAGACAGAGGAACAGGGGAAAGGTATTTATGGGGGTCATAAACCTCACCAACAGGCCAACGTCATGACACTTCCATGCAAAAGTGTCTGCCGTGAGATAAGGTGACACGTCTATGTGGCTTAATCTCTCACTGTCATGTGCAATCATACCTCAGGATTTGCAGATATCTCGGTGGCGATCTTTGTATTTCTTTTTCCTTGTCCTGTTCAGTTACATTTAGCCTACAGCTTACAAAGTCAAGGAGAGACCTTGGAGCTGGGAGTAAGAACAGGCTCTATCTTTAGTTCCAGATGTGTTGACAAAACACACTGCTGTAAGAGCTGTTGACAGTTATTCCCTCTTATCTCTACCATGGGCTTTACCGCTTATCTCAGGAGGGCCACTTTGTGGAGTTACTGTGTTTAGAGTATGAGGTTTTATGTAAGGACAATACATACTGTATATCTAGTATATAAGGACAACAAGTATACAAGGACAATCTTAACAAACTCATTTTCAATGTAACTAAAGGTCATGGTAACTAAAGGTCACGGTAACTAAATGACATGGTAACTGAAGGTACAGGTGAATGACATTGGACCAAGGGCCATTAAGCATGGTATTCCAAAGTACCTTACATTTAACAAGTTATCAAGGATAACAAGGATAAAGGTTATCCTCTATAGAACACATTTCTCCAATAAATCCCATGGTGGCTACTTGCTGGCTTATATATTAGTTGAGGTGTTGTTTTGGGCTGTAGTGGTGATACTACTATATTACTATGGGGGAGCCAAAAGCATTTCAATAACAACATGCAAATAACCTTGTTAAAGGATGAATCAGATGCAATGTCTTGCCTTTAATAGTTTCATATGTCATTGAAAAGACGCTCATGAAAGCAGTTATGGGCTATCTATGTCAAGCATATTGGTGCAATCGATTCAGTAAATCCTTGGGGTGTGGGAAGGTCATAACAAAGAATAAGGCAATCTGCTCCCCGAACAAAAAATGTCACTTCTGGTTAGAAATATGTTAAATGATGCTCTGAACACTGTTTTTCAACAGTATGGCACTCAACCAGAAAATGTATTGGATTGAGGCGGCATTCTTTCTGGATAATACCTTCTATAAGGCATAGCAGAAACTGCGGAGCTGACCGGTCAACTGGGACATGCTGGAACTCATAAACTGATAAATGGTCGTGGTTGGTCAATGGATCAGCCGAACGCTAAATGATGGTAAGTCTTGTGAGTATCCACATCTGACCTTCATCTTTGATCAGTTCCATTGTACCTAGTACGAGTCAATATGGAGGATAACACATTGATGAGTTGCTATGCAGAACTGTTGTATAGAGTCTTGTATCATGCATCATCAGTTCATGAGTTCATGTGTATAACTTCCTGAGCTCATGGAAGACAAATTATGAAGCTACTTATGCTTAACCGTTTTTAATGTCCACAAGTTTCTCCCTAGAATTAACACCACGCAACAGATCTCACCCTCAGTCAATGTGTACGCCGTTCCTCATCAAAGTCAATCAGCGTTGCTCTTGAAGCGCAGGGATTGAGGAGGAGGAGTGTGGCAGGGGTTAAAGCTTGCAGCATTTGTTAAATGAAAGGAGAACCTCCTATCAAATGCTTCTGAGATTATGGCTGATGACACATACGGGGGTCAACCGGAGAGGAGGATCTCCATTTGGCGTTAATCAAGAGGCACGTCGGTCTGCCAAGCCTTTCATCCCTGACTCTGATGGTGATGATGAGAGAACCCTTCACCTTGGGTTTCCCTTTTGAATGGAAAGTTCCATAACTCAAATCAATTAGAGGGGCCGACTCACAGGAGCAGAGGATTTATGGGAATTTGTTGAAATATTAAAGCATTCTATTGCATATAGCTCAATCCTACTGGATCAGAGGAAGGTTGAGGTGATTTTTGCAGTTGCACAGGTCTTTCCTCAGCCTCTGAGATGTTGAGGTCATAGACACTAAGGCTGGGGGTGACTACACTCCCAGTGGACTACCCTCAATTTTAAATGTTTATTATTTTTCATATTTTCTCCCTTTCGGAATTCTTCCCTGGTATGTGACACAGTTGCAATTACTGTTGGTAAATGTGCGGTACAGACCTAACATAAGTGTAGTGAGAATCTCAGATTATTAAGTGATTAAACGTCCAATTACTCAGCGCTGTTCCTTCAAAACCTGCAACGAGACACAGAGAAAACAATGTGGAAACAAACTTGGAGCTACAGTTTGAAAACAGTGTTAGACTAATCACACAAAGCACAGCGACTCATGTTTCCAGTTTCAAACGAACAACCCAAACGAGGGAGATCACAACAAAGAGAAACACAGGAAGTAGTACTCAGTGGACATTTAAAAAGAACTAGGAGCTTGTTATACCAATTAACTGAATGTCTGGAAAGAGGAAGACATGAGGGAGAGAAGGAGGGAGCGAGGGATTGTAAAAATATGTTTCTATTAGCTGAGAAATACAGAGTTTAAAACACAGAGCCCGTTGTTTAGAGTTCCTCCTTTTTCCGCTTGTCCTGTCAACCCGGGCATAGCAACGAAGGAATATTCATAGATGTGAATTGCCTGGCTCTGGAAAAGGGGATGTGCTGGCTTCTCTATACAGTTATGTCTGCCAGGTATCTGCACTGTAATGGTGGGCCTTCTCAGATGAAAGCCGATCCCTCAGTTACATTGGCAATAAAGAGGTGGAGGGGAGGCATATGAATATCCACTGCTGACATGCTGGACAGATAGGGAATCACTCCAGAACAGAGCTGCAATGGAAGAGGGCTGCTGCAGGGGCGAGCTATGTTATGCTGGCCACAGGGAGCCACATCAAACTAAGACAGATCTTAGTAATATTCAACGCTTCTTAATGACAGTTAAGTTCATTGCTTCTCACTTCGAGCAGACAGTGAACACATCCTGGCGTTAGCTTTTCTATTCTTTTAAAGATGCACTATTTTGTATCCAGATGTGTGTGACAAATGTACACAGATTGGACCATAATGCATTTGGGTCTCATTTCAGTGAACGATCAACAGATGTTGTCCCTATGTGCTTTGCATATTTTGAGGACATAATACGGTATAACATCTGGAAGTATGAAAAAATGAAACAGACCTGTTACGTTTGCGCAAGATCTGATTTCTGCCAAGCATTATGTGGCATATATAGCAGTGTATGGATTTGTAGACTCTAGAGAGGGCGATTTGTATTCTAACCTACAGTACTTCTGTTTTCCCTGTGAACCTGTTCCCTGTGCTAAAGCTTTTCCACTGTTGAGAGAGCAGACCTCCAATATAGGCTGGTGAGCGATAGCATCTGTACAGATGTTGACCAATTTGGATTAGTCTCCACAGTCTTTTCACCAAGGACCAGCGCTCCCACGTAGTAATCCAGCTGACTCTGGGAACATCACCAGATAATCGGGATGCCATGTGATTTGATCAATAGAACCTGCAGTCAGTGCTTATGTTCCAAATGGAACCCTATTCCCTATTTAGTGCACTACTTTGACCAGGGCCCATATCGCTCTGGTTAATATGAGTGCACTACATAGGGAAATAGGTTCCATTTGGGACTCAATGGCAGTGTGCCTGCCATTCATACGATGTGGCTCATGGTCCCTGGAGATATCTTCACTCCAGGCACACTAAGTCGAGCTGCACAGCTGCTTGTCCCTAGCTCTAGGAGCCACACATATTTGAGTGATGGGAAGCCATGGTCACCACTCTACTGATTAATGATCCTGTGAGACCAAATGCAATACCATTACCACAAGTTAAACGCATCACTAGCACAGAGAATAGGTGTTTCAGAGCATTAGTCATAGATAAACTGCCAACGTGACGACAACATGGCATCAGGGTTGCCGTGAAGCATCTGTAAAAAGAAAAGGTCAGTCTTACACTTACTGTGAGCAAAATATTAATGTAATTAGAAACTCCATACATTTTATAAGCTGCAATAGATTTATGTTTACACTTTGGGCTTCGCATTAACCATGTAAATACAACAGTATTGGATACATACAATGAATCGAAGAGGACAAATGAGCTAAAAGTACATTTCCAACCGCATTATTTCTCTCACAAATTCAACTGATAATGAAATTATAATGGAAAGTGGCATAAACCCGCTAAATGTCACAGACACACACACCTACCTGGGCAGCAGGTAGACTGGTGGGTAGGAGCGTTGGGCCAGTAACCGAAAGGTTGCTGGTTTGAATTCCAGAGCTGACAAGGTAAAAATCTGTTTTTCTGAGCAAGGCAGTTAACCCACTGTTCCCCGGGCGCTGATGACGTGGATGTTGATTAAGGCAGCCCCCTCTCTGATTCAGAAGGGTCGGGTTAAATGCAGAAGACACATTTCAGTTGAACAACTGACTAGGTATTCCCCTTTCCCACTGTCTTCTATCGAAGTAATGGATCTATGGATGTCTCTCATTTCCTCAGCTGCTGTACTAACGAAACCTAATCTCCTATATACACCACACCACATTGGGAAAGATGTTCTTCGTCCAACAGAACCATTATATCAGTCTGGTACAAAACAAAACAGGACCGGTGCCCATTCTATCTATTCTGGTGGACAGCTTTTTGTCTCATGCCGTTGCTCTGGAGAAAGACAGACTTCAGAAAGACAGACTCACCGAGCCCTGTCACCTCTACTGAAAGGATCTCAGAGCGTCTTGTCACACCCATCCCACCTCCCATTGTGTCAGGAGTCTGGGCTGGCAGGTCTCCATTGATCCACTTCAGAGGTGTGATAATTGGCCCATTAAGAGCTAAAAAAGACAGCGAATCCAGCGATGGTAGTCTGGCTTCTGTCTGAAAACACCATTTCCTTCTGCCGTTTGTGTGATTTTACCTGTATAGCTCATAGAAGGTAATGTAATTGAAAAACGACAAACAGAATCTAGGCCTCACCGAGTTCTGGTTGGATTATTAAAGGTGTTGTATGACAAAGTGTTGAATGCTCCAAAGTTGCCCTGTGATGAGTTACACAGTAGAAGTAGGTTGTGGGTTAACAAAGCAAATGCATGCCACTCAGCTAAGGACCTGCCGGTCCAAACATACCAGTCCAATGCATCAAAATAGATAGTGACTTGCTGAGTCTCTGTGAGGACACACTATGTGGTGTTCTTCACATCTACTCAACTCCTAGAGACTGGCAGACAGCATTTCACATCCCAGTTCTCAGTTCAACGTGGTTACGTCTGTCTAACATCATGTCAAAGTCACTTCTCTGCTTTAAGGCACCACATTTTCCTGATCTTTTTACTTGAGGGCTTATCAAGTTCTCTCACAACATGGCACATGACACTATCCCCTAAATACCTACTTTTAAGGGATGATTGGTTACATTTTGAAACAGGGATTAGTGTCGTCACCTTTAATCACTGAAGTGTCTCAGACTTAAGTTTTTAAACAGGGTTGAACTCAAGATATTTGAATATTGAGAAAGACAAGCAAACAAACAACCATATTGGATTGGATGAGTTAATATCTTTCCAGATAGATACTGTAAAGAAATATATTGATATTGAGTACTTCATTTCGCAGGACATGGTAATCTTTGTATACAGTTTACGGTCAGTTATTGACAAGTTAGATTGAGTGAATAGTTTGAATCCCACACAGCGAATAACAGAAGATCCCAACTTTGTTCCAGCACAGAGTAAGTGTGAATGAAGTCCCTATGTAATGTTGGCCTTGTTGGCTAAATGTATGTAAGTGCAATGGTTAGATCTTTTTTCAACCTGCCTTTGGAATAAGTCATATGTAAACACTTTTCCTATGTCTAAGCAACATTAACACTGTGCCGCAATAACACTGGTCCCAATCTGTCCGTTTATTTGATATAAAATGGTCATTTTTGATTGCTTCCAAGTTTCCTACAACATACATTTTTTCCTCAATTAAACACTAGGTTGGGATCAAATGATTCCACGGTAGCTTTTCTTGTTCGAAGTTCTACTTTCTCCCTGCTGTATGAACACAATCATAGAGGAGAATAATTACTATATTTTCATTCTGGAGTCCTACTGAAGTTGTCAAACTGAAGTAAGATAAAGCTGAGCAAGACGCATTATATTCCACACAATACTTATTACCACAGCTCTTCAAATCTCAATGTCCTCATTTTGCCTTCTCAACAACCTTTTCTGAAAAGAAAGGGACTTTGTATTTAAAACAAGCCTTGATGAAATACATGCTTTCAACTTCACAAATAGTTCCGTTTCTGGGTAATATGTTCATAATTTGCTTCCTTTTATTGACCTATTATTAATGACATTTTTCTTACTGAGAATCCCTTAGCAATCAAGTAGATGATTGACTGCCTGTCCGTCCCCTCTGTCCCTCCCACTTAAGCATGTCCAGGAAGCCCAACCCTGTGATCAAATATTAAAACATAGGTTTGAGTGAATGCATGAGGAATCATTCCTTTAACGGTTCAATAATTTGGACACTGTTAGTTTCACATCCATCCTCTCTTCCAAGCCAACCTTATTACATAACATTGTCAATTGATTTCTGTGAACAGTATCAAAACACATTAGAGGAAAAGAAATACAGAAATATAAATTGCAAGGTGAGGATCAGGTTAGGTTTTGGGGGTAGGGGGAGGGGGGGGGGGGTAACACGATGAACTACCTGCGACTCTTCTCCCCACCCTGCTGTCATCGAGGTCTCAGTGTCTTTCAAAGCAAAGCAGAGAACACTTGACAGCCGTCAGACTGCCTTGATTGAATCAATACAGACACTTGGTTGGGGGGCGTAAACCTCATGGTCTACAAGACAGCTGTGCATGATGGATAAGAGGGAGCAGGGAAGTTGGCTGGCTGCTATAGCAACTCCCAACCTCTTAGTTATTCTTTAGTCATGTCGGTTGAGATGATAAAAACATCTTCATTCTTTCTCTTCAGAGAGAATACGTGTCTCCGTTGTGAGTCAACGGTCCCCTGTTCTCCCTCTTTTCTTTTACCTGCTGACTAACAGTCCGCTGTCGTCATAGCTCTCTCCTCCATGATTCAGGATGAGCTGAAACTACCTTGAAGGGGCCTTTCAGTCCATGTATGACGGCTACGACGGAAATGACAAGTAAGTCTGGGAGACCTTTTCTGAAGAAAAGTGTAGGCTCAGTAAGGCTCTTTTCCAGACGACTAGACCCCTCATCGGGTATTTATTTAATGAGGCAAGTTAAATATTTATGATGATGCCTAAATTAGCTCAGTTTGGTAGACTAGCAAGGTCGGGATCCATTCATTAGTACATTTCTGGATAGCGCTTCTACCCATTAGAGAATCCCTAATCTAGCTATAGAATGTCATGTTGGGGGGGGGGGGGGGGGGGGGGGGGGGGGTACTGGTATCACCCTGTCTAACATGGACCTGATAAAAAGTTGCTAAAGCGCAGTCCCACTAGGGAATGGAAGATAGTCTCTGCCATTTCTGAAAATAAATATGGCTCTGCAAATTGATCAAGTATCCCATTACTGCTATCTGAAGGGTTCCGTTCCCTTAGTAAGATCCAACATCCTGTAGCTCTGACTGCTGACAAACAGCTGGCAAACACGGACTCTTTAGCTGTGTCGAATGTTAAGTAACTGTGTGTTTGCAGGCACGTCCTTTGACAGTTTGCCAGTGCCGCGACAACATGTCTCTGAATGAAACTTGGGCTTTCCTCAACGTTTATTTTGTCTGAATAACAAGATGGTTGAAAATGAGTTAAAAACAAACCAATGTATTTACTGTTGGTAATCATGCCTAGCACATTATATACACACAGTACCAGTTTTATTTACTAGATTGGGGACAGTGGGAAGGTAATCATTACATATCCAATCAGTCCAGATTCCTCAATGCTAAGTTGGCCTAAATGGCAGCAAAACAATGCAGCAAAAATGATTTAACTGGCTGCCTTGGGAAGGAGGAGATGGGAGTAATGAACACGTCGCACAACAAAAACAGAAATAATAGAGGGATTAGCCGTGGCCTCACAGGCTTCTGTCCAGCCTGGTTTATTATTTACAAGTTGTGCATTGAGGCCTGCAGCGGGAGATAATATTGCATTGTCGTAGGGAGCGAGTGCAATAAGAGTGATGAGAAAAAGGGAGAGAACTGCAGGGTGCGTACCGCATCATCCCTTCCCCTGTGGAATATACTTTGGAGGAGACAGGAGAGGAGGCATTAGTCAGCTAGAGGTGCTTCTTTGTTTTGTTTGTCAGTAATATCATCTCATTTGAGGGGCGATGTATGCTGATTACATCCCAGGCTGTTGGAATTTCAGTCTAACTATGCCCTAAAATAATTTGGATAGTGTTTGTTATTACTTGTGTGGTTGAAAATTGACGAATGGCGACGCATACTTTGGTATTCAGTTTCTATGCCTACAGAATCACTTGGCAGAAAAGAAGCAGATGCTATTTCTGACCAAGGATGATTACGAGGAAAAACATGATTCATTCCTCACAGATGGATGGGGTCTATTATACTTTACTGTTGTATATGTCTCAAGGTGTTACAGAAACCTTGTGGATTGGATGTGGGGTTGGTGTGACCGCTCCCTGCTATTTTGTCTGGGAGAGAATGGTGTGCAGACGTCTACTCCATTCGTCTTAGTTATTAGACAATACAAAAATGTTGATGTGCAATAATCAGCATCTAAAACAGATCAGAAGGATATGGTGTTTTGTCTCATTCTCCCCCCTCCCCCGAGATTCCTAGGCGGTGAGTAGTTACGGTACATTCATCAGGGTCTGTACTCTGACGCACCACTCTATTGTAGTGGAGTAGGGTGAATCTTGTGCAGTGATTAGTCCCCTGCTGCATACAGAGCCCGGCATTTCCTTCCTAAACCTCCTTTTTTAATCCCCTTGTGTCAGAATAAGTCCCTTCATTCAGGGTTCATCGGTTGGCC